>NC_057813.1:156069634-156072221 GCF_018294505.1 Triticum aestivum
CGTCGTTCTTGACACCGGCTCCCGGCAAGATCGTTGCCGGAAAGGCTTATGGCGAAGAACTTCGTCATTCTTGACACAGGCTCCCGGCAAGATCGTTGCCGGAAAGGTTTATGGCGAAAAACTTCGTCGTTCTTGACGCCGGCTCCTGGCAAGATCGTTGCCGGAAAGGCTTATGGCGAAGAACTTCGTCGTTCTTGACACCGGCTCCCGGCAAGATCGTTGCCGGAAAGGCTTATGGCGAAGAACCTCGTCGTTGTTGACGCCAAAAAGATTGGCCCTAAGGGCGTTGCCAGCCCCCGGGCCATAACTGCGTTCAAACATAGCAAGTGATTAGCATCCGAAGTGCACTTAACTTGCTTGCGAATTTTGACTTTTGCTGCATATTCCCTATGCCTGCTGGAATGCTTTCCGGTGCGTACGATCCAGCCAGCAGCGCTTGAGGGAACGGGCCCTTAGCGGCTATTCGGGAACATCGCCTCCCGGAAAGGTTTACCTTCTTGGTTCTAGCGCAACCGCACAAATTGCCGAGCAGACTCGAGGCAACATGGAGCGCAACTAGCCCCGAGAAGGCTCCTCGGCATACAGGTCTATGCAGAAATCTCAAATAAATAGCGCATGCTATCTTCCTGTTCAACCTCTCTTTGTACGTCCACCCTACGCTTTATAGGGAAACTTGCCGGTGCAGGCACCCTTGCTGCGAGCGCCGAGTGCGGAACTTCAGCAGCCTGCTGGCGGGGTCGCTACCGACAAGCAATCTTGTCGCAACTAGTTGCAGCTCGCTTAAGTTGTTGAGCGGACTCGAAACAAAGTAAGGGCGCTAGCGGCTCACTTAAGTTGCTAAGCGGACTCGAAGCAAAGTAAGGGCGCTAGCAGCTCACTTAAGTTGTTGAGCGGACTCGAAACAGAGTAAGGGCGCAACTAGCTACGAGTTGATTCCTCCGTGCACAGGTTTTCCATACAAAGAACAAGATCTCCGAGGCGGATAACCTTATATAGAAAGGAAATATCTAAAGTTTCGCACGACTTAGCTTTTCTGTTGCCGCACTGGCGTCGTTCTTTTGCTCGCCTGCTTCTTAGGAGCCATGACGATGAAGATTTAGCTTGCGTGCACGCCGGATCGGGTTCGCACAATCTCGACGCCCCCCTACCTGGCGCGCCAAAGATGCGTGGGGTGCTGATCCACCAACACCTATGGGGACAGGGCCCCTTTCGGTTCGGTGGGAGGCGGAGAGCGCACAAAGAGCGGATCGAGGCAGTACACGCGGGCGGTTTTACCCAGCTTCGGGCCGCACGGATGCGTAAAACCCTACTGCTGCTTGTTTGTGTGTATTGAATCTTTGCTCAGGAGCGATCGACGCTACCAGACTGAGCGTGGGAGTGTTTCTGGTGTTTCGAATGAGTCGAAACGGCCGAACCTCCAAACCCCTTCTACGTTGCGCCTGGGCCTCCTTTTATACTTTCAAGGGGTCACCGACAGGTGGCAACGTAGACTAGAAGGGTAAAAAATGGAAAAGGATGCGGTAGGTGCAGCTACCGCTACTGTGGATACAGTGCACCCTACCTACCTCTGACGGCAGGGGACAAGGGCATTAAATGCCTGTCTGAGTCTCCTAAACAGTGCAAAAGGTGACCGTTTGGAGCGCCACCGTTTGCCACGATGGCCTTCTCTTCATCTCTGCTTGCCACCATGTACCCCTAGCTGCACGGCCTCTTGCCACGTGTGCTTGGGAGAGTCCTAGAGCGACACGTTAGCAGGTGTGCTGGAGCGCAGGCACGAAGTGGGGGTTTCCCGCGACAAGCTCCTTGCCGCGGCCGTCATCTTGTCGCGTCCGGAAGCTTGTCGCTCGCCGGATCTTGCCAGGACGAAGGGCGCGTCGCGGCAAGCTTTCTTGGTATGCCTTGAGTGGCCTTCCCGGCAAGCTCCTCTTGCCGGGGTCTTGTCTCTTCCCGGCAAGATCCTCTTGCCGGGGCCTTGGTTGGCCTTCCCGGCAAGCTCCTGTTGCCGGGGCCTTGGTTGGCCTTCCCGGCAAGCTCCTCTTGCCGGGGCCTTGGTTTGAGTACTTTGTTCTTGAATGGTCTTCAAGGGAACCGTGGAGTGTCACATCCTAGTTAGCCATGCATTGGAGTGTTGCATCATGTTTACTTTTTCATCAGAAACCTGAAATGGGGATGACAGAACCCCCAGCCCCCTCTGAAACCAACTAGGGTTACTAAAAATAATTTTCAATGAACCTGAAATGCCCTTCTAAAATGCCCATCATTTTTGTCTTGGTTCAGAACCTCTGCCAAAAGTGGTGCACATTTTTCTAGGCCAGCTTAGGGTTTTTGAATTAAATCATAAATATTTGAATTTGGGCATTTAAAATTATATAAAATATTTAAATGCTCAAATATCCCCAAACTAAAATGTTTCATGTTGGAAATAATCCAACTATGGACCAGGAGTAGTTTGGTGATTTTTGGAGTTGCCTAAGTATTTTATTAAATTCAACAAAGTGGCAGAAGTATTAAAAAACAGAAAACAGAAAGAAAAATAGAAAGACTTACCTGGCGCCCAGCACCCGGCCCACCTGCCGGCCCAGCCCAG
>NC_057813.1:156072939-156082922 GCF_018294505.1 Triticum aestivum
CTCGCCGTCGCCGGAGATCCCCTTCAACGCCGTCGCTGCCTCAGCTCGTCCCCGACCCCGCCGGTGGCCTCTACGGGAGCGCTGTGAGCCTAGCTACTCCTCCGACCCTCCCTCTCTCATTCCCGAGCCGTGTAGCCACCGCACGAGGATCACACGCCCGCACCGCCGCGGATCTCGTCGCCGACGTGCTTCCGGCCACCCTCCGGCCACAAGCTGGTGTCCATCTTACTCACCGAGTCCCGCAGCACCTAGCTAGCCACTCCCCGAGCCTCACCGACCCCTCTAGCACCAAGTTCATCTTCGGCCGAACCCCGGTGGCTGCCAAAGTCGTCGCCGGCGCCAACTCCGGCCACCCCGACCCCAACGGACTCCACCAAGAGCTGCGGCTTGTCCTCAGCTCCACTCCGGTGGTCTCCGCGACCCACTTGGTGGCCGAAATGGCGAAAACCACTCCCGCCGCTGCGTCGGGCTCGCCGGCGGCTAAACACCGGCGCCGCTGGCATTGACTTTGACCACGGGTGGGCCCTGGTTGACTCCCCTGAGTCAATGACAGGTGGGGCCCAGCCCTGTTAATTAAACAGGTTTAGTTTTAATTAAACTTTAATTAAAATAGTCACCCTGACATGCGGGAGCCACTGTCAGGTTTGACCCTGACGCGTTCCGTTGACCTGCTGACGTCACACTGACGTCAGGCTGACGCAATAATGATTTTCTGGAATTATTCCAATATAGGAAATTTCAGAATATAATTTAAACTTCAAACATTCATAACTTTTATTCTGTAACTCCAAATCAGACAAATTATATATGAAAAATGATCAGAAAAATCCAATCTATCCATCTGTACTATTTTCATGCATGACTAAACAAGTTAACTTGATGTTTAATTCAGAACAAGGAAAAGCACTTTAAAAGGCCATGTTTGAGTTTGAAATTTGAATCTTTGATTCAAATTGGTTCAAACCCTTCTGGTTTTAGTTGCATTAGCCCAACACACTCATATTGCCATGTTTCATGCATGCATCATATTGTTGCACATTGTTTGGTGATGGTTGTGTATCGGTGTCCCTTGCGACAGGTTCTGTCTCCGAGGAGTATCGTGATTACCCTAACGAAGAACCGTATCAGTGCATCGAACCATCAGGCAAGCAACCAACCATTTGATCATATCGATACAATCCCATGTTCTCGCTCCTGCTCTCTTTTACTGCATTAAGACAACGCGTTTCAAATTGCTGTGTGTTACGGTAGTTGAACCCATTTCCTCTGCATGACCTGTCATTGCCACAGTAACTAGATGAAACCCACTAGCATGTGTAGGAGTTGATTGAGCCATATGTATGTGTTGTTCCAACCTTGCTATGCCTGCTATGCTTAGAGTCGTGTCAGGTCTGGTTCATCTGGGTGATGGCTAGAGTGAAATGATTATGTCGGTAATGAGAGTGGTGTGGTGAACACGATTTGGTAAAGGTATCGATGAGAGGCCATGTAGGAGTACATGGTGGGTTGTTTCATTGAAGCCGAGCTTAAGCACTGAGATCTGTATGTGTGATTTAAGAATCAGCTACTACCATGCATTGGGCCCGAAACCAATGGACCCTCTCGGCTTCTTATTCACCCTAGTTCTCCGTCCAGGAGTTGCAAGTAGTTTCTGGTGTTTGTAGCCTACTGGAGGCCGTGGACAGCGCTGACCGTAGGGGTGGGCTGTGATGCGGTAGGTACGTGGCACGGTGTACCGAATACCCGTTAGGTATCTCGGGAACCCTGTTCACATCGTTCGGGGCCGTATGGGAAACCTCGGCCGGACTCCCTGCGGATGGAACCTGGATAGGCGATAAACCTGGACCAGAGACTTAGGTGATTAGGTAGGTCGTGGCCGACACCCACGTTGGGCTTCCGCTTGAAGGTTGCCGAGTACATGTCGTGTAGACGACGGTAAGTGGTGAGAGCGTGTATGAAGAAGTACACCCCTGCAGGGTTAACATGATCTATTCGAATAGCCGCGTCCGCGGTAAAGGACTACTTGGTTGCCTATACAGTTCATAGACAAGTAAATGGAAACTGCTAAAAGCCTCAAGATAAGTGTGAGTGTCGAGGATGGCTCTTCCGTAGGGAGACGGAGGTGGATCCTCGGTAGTGTATTGAAGTGGTGAGTAATGGACTCGTGTGCGCAAAACCATTTCAAGTTGGAGTCTCGTAGGTTAGCCTAGCCAAGAGTCAAAGCTGGCTTGCTGCAATAACTCCACCAACCCTTCTTGATAATATGCATGTATGTAGGATCTGATGTAAGTCTTGCTGAGTACCTTTGTACTCATGTTGCTATAATTTACATTTTACAGAAGACGCTGCAACCCCTTCTGATGGGTTCTACGTAGACGTTGACATCAACGAGTAGGCTAAAGGCCCAGGTGGTGATCCTGAGCTTGTGAAGGACCATGTAGTATAGCTAGGCTTTCCAAGCCTCTTTTATTTTACTAGTTGTCTGTACTCAGACAAGTTACTTCCGCTGCTGGTTTGTATGACTGTATGACTTGAATGCCGGGTCGTGAGACCCGTACCTTGGTGTACGTTATGTATGGCTCCCTGAGCCTTAAATAAGGTACTTGTGTCATAGAGTCATGTTGTGATGCTTCGTTGTATTTGCACATATCGAGCATATTGTGTGTATGATTGAAATGCTTGGTATGTGTGGGATTTGACTATCTAGTTGTTTATCTTTAGTAGCCTCTCTTACCGGGAAATGTCTCCTAGTGTTACCGCTGAGCCATGGTAGCTTGCTACTGCTCTGGAACACTTAGGCTGGCCGGCATGTGTCCTTCTTCGTTCCTGTGTCTGTCCCTTTGGGGAAATGTCACGCATTGAGTACCAGAGTCCTGTTAGCCCGCTACAGCCCGGTTTACCGGAGTCCTGCTAGCCCAGTGCTACAGCCCGGACCCACTTGCTGATGACCGACACGTTCGAAGCTGGGTCATGGATGCCTGTCCCTGTAAGTCTGTGCCACTTTGGGTTTACGACTAGTCATGTCAGCCCGGGCTCCTTATCATATGGATGCTAGCGACACTATCATATACGTGAGCCAAAAGGCGCAAACGGTCCCGGGCAAAGGTAAGGCGACACCCGTGGGGATACCGTGCGTGAGGCCGCAAAGTGATATGAGGTGTTACCGGCTAGATCGATGTGACATCGAGTCGGGGTCCTGACAGCGTTGGCATCAGAGCCGGACTGCCTGTAGGTTCTCCAAGCCAAACTGGTCGATGTTGAGTCTAGAAGTTCTTTAGTTATATGTAGGGGAATTGTTTGTGGGTTGGAACGTAAGGCTCTTTTTACTCCTTTATCTGATTACATTCTGATCTGAGTCAGTCTATTCTTCCACCGGGGGTTGAGGAATTAGGATCTATTCTCTCTATCAGGTTCACGTGTTACTAGTCAGTAGTACCTTATAGGTTTGATGGATACATGCCTAGTTCAGTTCTTCTACCACGTTATGTTGTTAGGATGGTTTCAGAACTTTGATATGATGATGTTGAGTGTGTATGAAATCCTTTGTCAAATGTCTCAAAATCCTTCTTGAGCATTTATAGCTGTTATGCTGCCGAAATTTTGCTAGAAATTCTAATGCCTTTGCATTATGATTGTGCTTTCAGATGGCCACTCGCGACCTCAATCAAGTGGTTCGCCTGACCCGATGCCTAGATGTACCCGGCCATACTGCCATGTTGGTCAGGGCAATGACTGAGGCTGGATACCGTTGGTATCCTGAGTACACGGTCGAAGAGCAATTCCGAGACTTTAATCAAAGCCAGTATCTCTGCACTGTCAGGATATTTCCATCTTATCCTGGGTCCACCGAGCCCCTTCACTGCTCCTATGGACTCGGGGTTACTATTGAGATGGCTGTGCAGGACGCCGCCTACTCTATGATGACCATCATGCGAGTCAGATCTGGACTATTTCGGGACTCTGATTTCCGGTATATGCCAGGATCACTTCCGGGAGGACAAGGGTATCTTCAGGCTATCTATGCTGACCCCACCCAGGAGGATTCACGGACTCGCACCACTGCTGAGATGCTCGAGGATAAGGACCGTGAAAATCGGGCCTTGAGGTTAGAGCTCTTCAATACCCGTGCTGACCACTGGGCCACATTGACTCGGTTCGCACCGGCGGTGCAAGCTGGATATTCGGATATGCGCGATCTCTATCATGTGAGATCTGCTCTGCCAGACGTGATGGGTTGGCGTGATGTAGGAGGCATCACCCCACCTCGCGGTCCCCGCAGGCCACCGTCTGTTGGTCCAAGACCTCATCCTAGTCCCTATGGTCCAGAAGCTCCGCGAGATCGTCTGTTTCCGGATGATCATGTTGAGCTTCCAGGCTATGGAGGTGACTTCTACGAGGACTACTACGGATCGGTCTGAGTTAGTGGTAGCATCACTAGTTCGCACTATCTGTGTCGACTATCGTCCCGCGAGACTCGTGGGATATGACCTAGTTTGTACCCTTTCCGGAGGTGTAGAAAAATAATGTATAGGAGCTTGGGATGCCTTCGATGAGATGTAATCCTCTTTTCACCGTAATAGTACGTTGTTTGGTCTTGTACTAAACCCTGTATGGTGTGTATGATGATGGAATAAAGAAGCAGTTTCTGTATCTACCATGTCATACGAATGATCATCTCACATTTCGAGTTATTCCTTACATTTTGTATCCTATGTCAGAATTTTGTCATCCTGACTAAATCATTGTCTTGTTTACCTAGGATGGTCAACACGCGCACTAACCCTGCTCCTCAAGAGCAGGCCGAAGGCAGTGAAGTCAGGGATGCAAATCTGCCTCATCCTCCTTCCCTAGCCGAGGTTATGATGGAAGCTGAGAGAAACAAGCGGGAGACCAACCGTTTGTTGGAGCGTATTGAACAGAACACAACACACCATCAGAGGACTAACGTGGTGTCACTCAGTGATTTTATCAAATTACATCCACCCACGTTCCACCACTCCGTCGAGCCTCTCGATGCTGATGACTGGCTTCGCAGTATCTCTCACAAGCTGCGTTCCGCGCTAGTAGCTGAGGCTGACAAGGTCACCTTTGCTGCATATCATCTTGAAGGCCCCGCCAGTCTATGGTGGGAGAATTATGGAGCTATGCACCCAGCGGGCCATGTCACTACTTGGGCTGAATTCAGTGAGGCTTTCCGTGAACATCACATTCCGGAGGGTCTCATGGACCGTAAACGTGAGGAATTTTGCAATTTCACCCAAGGCCGACTCTCTGTGGATGCTTACAGCAGGGATTTTGGTAACCTCGCACGATATGCAACTGAGGAAGTTTCTACTGATGCCAAGAAGCAAGCAAGGTTCCGTAAGGGACTTAGTCCTGAGCTTCGTCGCGACCTCCGTCTGCATGAGTGCACATCTTTTTAGAAACTTGTTAACAAAGCCATCAGTGCTGAAACTGGTCAGACTGATTATGACGCAACCCACAAGCATGGCCGTGACATGGGTTCCTCATCCGGTGCTGGTCCTCAGAAGCGCCGTGTGTGGGTGCCCAACACCGCCCTGCCCCCCAGGTTCACACCGAGGCCATCTTTCCAGACGCCTCGCCCTGTTCAACAGTCTGCTCCAGCCAAGCCCTATGGGGGTCCAACCAACAATGCTCCTCCACGTACCAGTTCCGTGACTTGTTTCAAGTGTGGGGAATCTGGCCACTATATGCGTGAGTGTCCCCAGACCAACCCCAACCAATCTGCTAAAGCTGTTGGCCGTGGCAAGCCGACAGGAAAAGTGTTCCACGCCAAGCCGGCCACCGCTACACGTGGCCATGTCAATTGTATCTCAGCCAAGGAAGCTCAAGAGGATCCCAACGTCGTTCTTGGTACGCTTCTTGTTAATTGCCACCCGGCATCTGTTCTTTTCGATACAGGAGCCTCTCATTCTTTTATATCCGAAAGTTATGCTCGTTTGCATAACATCGCATTCTGTGACATGCCAATCTCTATGGTAATTCAAACTCCGGGATCCAAATGGCAAACTTCTAGAGTAAGCCATGGAAATGAAATCCAAGTCGACAGACTAGTTTTCCTCGCATCTTTGATAGCCCTTAAATCTTCAGATATTAATATCATTTTGGGTATGGACTGGATGTCAGCTCATCAAGCAAAAATTGATTGCTTCTCTAGGACTGTTCAACTCACCCATCCTTCGGGGAAGATAGTCAATGTCTTGACCCGAATAGCCAAGCGACAGTTATATTCTCTTAACACCAGGCCTTTGCCAGACCTTGAGGACGTTCCGGTAGTCCGTGACTTCCCGGATGTCTTTCCAGAGGAATTGCCAGGTGTTCCACCTGACAGGGATGTTCAGTTCGTAATAGACCTCATTCCAGGAACCGTTCCGATTGCTAGAAGACCCTATAAGATGGCACCACTAGAACTAGCCGAGCTTAAGAAACAACTCAATGAGTCCTTGAAAAAGGGTTTCATCCGACCTAGTTCATCTCCGTGGGCTTGCCCCGTCCTATTCGTCAAGAAGAAGGATGGTACGGACCAGATGGTTGTAGATTACCGACCTGTCAATTTGGTCACAATCAAGAACAAATATCCGCTCCCCAGGATCAACAACCTGTATGATCAGCTCGCTGGATCCTCAGTCTTCTCCAAGATGGATTTGAGGTTGGGCTACCATCAAATCAAAATCAGAAACAGGGACATCCCTAAAACGGCCTTTGTTACTCGTTATGGGCAATACGAGTACACCGTCATGTCCTTCGGATTAACCAACGCTCCAGCCACCTTTTCTTGGTTAATGAACTCAATCTTCATGGAGTATCTGGATAAATTCGTCGTAGTTTATCTCGATGATATACTCATCTACTCTAAGAACGAGGAAGAACATGCCGAACATCTAAGGCTAGTGTTGCAGAAACTTCGAGAGCATCGCCTTTATGCCAAGTTTTCCAAATGTGAATTTTGGTTGTCAGAAGTGACCTATCTGGGTCATGTAATATCTGGTAAAGGTATTGCTGTTAACCCTGAGCGAGTTCAAGCTGTCCTTAATTGGACTCCACCTGAATCGGTCAAGCAAGTTCGGAGTTTTCTGGGCTTAGCGAGCTATTGTCGTCGCTTTGTCGAGAACTTCTCCAAAGTTGCCAAACCTCTAACCGAACTCCTCAAGAAAGATAAGAAGTTCGAATGGACTCCACAATGTGAGCACAGCTTTCAGGAACTGAAAAGACGCCTGACTTCTGCTCCCGTACTGGTACCGCCAGACTTCTCCAAGGACTTTGTTATCTACTGCGACGCCTCGCGACAAGGACTAGGTTGCATTCTCATGCAAGATCGACACGTAATTGCCTACGCTTCACGGCAATTGCACCCACATGAGGAGAATTATCCTACTCATGATCTAGAGCTTGCAGCCGTAGTCTATGCACTCAAGACTTGGCGACATTACCTCCTCGGTAACCGTTGCGAAATATTCACTGATCACCAAAGTCTGAAGTACATTTTCACCCAACCGGATTTGAATCTCAGACAAAGACGTTGGGTGGAGTTGATCACAGACTTCGACTTAGGAATAACCTACACCCCAGGGAAAGCCAACGTCATGGTTGATGCGCTAAGTCGTAAATCTTATTGTAACAACCTGATGTTACAGCAAAGTCAACCGCTTCTCCATGAGGAATTTCGGAAGCTTAACCTTCACATTGTTCCTCAAGGTTTTCTTTCCACCTTGGTGGCGAAACCTACCCTTACGGATCAGATCATCAAAGCACAGAAGGTAGATCCGGGAATTTCCCGCATCAAGAGAAACATCAAGAAAGGAGTTGCGAATTGTTTCTCCATTGATGATCAAGGGGTCGTATAGTTCGGGAATCGACTAGTGGTTCCCAAGGTGCAAAACCTGAGGCGATTGATCCTTAAGGAAACTCATGAATCTCCTCTCACCATTCATCCCGGTAGTACCAAGATGTATCAGGACCTACGCCAAAGGTTCTGGTGGACTAGGATGAAGAGAGAAATTGCTCAGTATATTGCTAATTGCGACGTCTGTCGTCGTGTAAAAGCAGAGCATCAACGGCCTGCTGGCACCCTTCAACCCTTAGCTATTCCTGAATGGAAATGGGATAAAATTGGTATGGATTTCATTACCGGTTTTCCCAGGACCAAGAGAAGGAATAATGCTATTTTCGTCGTTGTCGATCGGCTTTCCAAAGTAGCCCATTTCCTACCCGTTCGTGAGAGTATAACCGCTAGTCAGCTGGCAGACTTATACATCTCCCGGATAGTGTCTCTCCATGGTGTTCCTTTGGAAATTAACTCGGATCGAGGAAGTATTTTCACCTCTCGATTTTGGGAAAGTTTCCAAAATGCTATGGGAACCCATCTCTCCTTTAGCACCGCTTTCCACCCTCAGTCGAGTGGTCAAGTGGAACGCGTCAACCAGATTCTAGAAGACATGCTTCGAGCCTCTGTTATCTCATTCGGAATGGATTGGGAGAAGTGCCTTCCATTTGCCGAATTCGCTTACAACAACAGCTATCAGTCTAGCTTGGGTAAAGCCCCTTTTGAAGTTCTCTATGGACGGCGATGTCGAACACCCCTTAACTGGTCAGAAACCGGGGAAAGACAATTCTTTGGCCCGGATATGATTCAGGAAGCAGAAGAACAAGTTCGCATCGTTCGTGAAAAGTTGAAAACAGCCCAATCCCGTCAAAAGAGTCAATATGACCGAAAAATAAGGCTATGACTTTCGAGGTTGACGAGAAGGCTTACCTTCGGGTTACCCCTCTGAAGGGAACCCATCGTTTCGGTATCAAAGGCAAATTGGCTCCTCGTTACATTGGACCTTTTCGCATTCTCGCCAAACGAGGAGAAGTTGCCTACCAATTGGAACTACCTCCGCACCTCTCCAGAGTCCACGATGTCATCCACGTTTCACAACCTAGGCGTTGCTTCTCGGACCCTATCCGTGGAGTGGACCACGAAATGCTTGATCTCCAAGATAATCTTACATATCGAGAGTACCCCATTCGTATCCTCGATCAGGCCGAGCGTACCACTCGACGTCATAATATCAAGTTTCTCAAAGTACAATGGTCGCACCATTCTGAGGGTGAAGCAACTTGGGAAAGGGAGGATCGTCTTCGACTCGAGTATCCCGCCTTCTTCCCGGAAGAACCCAAATCTCGGGACGAGATTCTTTTGAGTGGGGGTGAGTTGTCACATCCTAGTTAGCCATGCATTGGAGTGTTGCATCATGTTTACTTTTTCATCAGAAACCTGAAATGGGGATGACAGAACCCCCAGCCCCCTCTGAAACCAACTAGGGTTACTAAAAATAATTTTCAATGAACCTGAAATGCCCTTCTAAAATGCCCATCATTTTTGTCTTGGTTCAGAACCTCTGCCAAAAGTGGTGCACATTTTTCTAGGCCAGCTTAGGGTTTTTGAATTAAATCATAAATATTTGAATTTGGGCATTTAAAATTATATAAAATATTTAAATGCTCAAATATTCCCAAACTAAAATGTTTCATGTTGGAAATAATCCAACTATGGACCAGGAGTAGTTTGGTGATTTTTGGAGTTGCCTAAGTATTTTATTAAATTCAACAAAGTGGCAGAAGTATTAAAAAACAGAAAACAGAAAGAAAAATAGAAAGACTTACCTGGCGCCCAGCACCCGGCCCACCTGCCGGCCCAGCCCAGCACCGCGCCAGCGAGCTGCTTGCCGGCCAGGCAGGCAGGCAGGTGCTCGACGGCGAGCACCGCATGGGTGCCACGCACCTGCTCGCCGCCTCGCCGCCTCCCTCGCCCGGCTAACGCCGTGAATCGGCCTCCCTCTCTCCCCCGAACCCCCCAAACACCCCCTCTCCTCTCCAGCTCCTCCCCCTCGCACGCCCCAGCCATGGCCGACGCCATCGCCGCCACCCCCTCGCCGTAGCCACGCCCTCCGTCCACCCCACGCCGTGCCACCGTGTCC
>NC_057813.1:156083180-156124275 GCF_018294505.1 Triticum aestivum
CGAGCTAGCCGAGCCCCGTGTGCTCGTGCGGCCCGAGACCACCGCACCGACCTCGCCCGAGCTCGTTGTCGCCGGAGATCCCCTTCAACGCCGTCGCCGCCTCAGCTCGTCCCCGACCCCGCCGGTGGCCTCTACGGGAGCGCTGTGAGCCTAGCTACTCCTCCGACCCTCCCTCTCTCATTCCCGAGCCGTGTAGCCACCGCACGAGGATCACACGCCCGCACCGCCGCGGATCTCGTTGCCGACGTGCTTCTGGCCACCCTCCGGCCACAAGCTGGTGTCCATCTTACTCACCGAGTCCCGCAGCACCTAGCTAGCCACTCCCCGAGCCTCACCGACCCCTCTAGCACCAAGTTCATCTTCGGCCGAACCCCCGGTGGCCGCCAAAGTCGTCGCCGGCGCCAACTCCGGCCACCCCGACCCCAACGGACTCCACCAAGAGCTGCGGCTTGTCCTCGGCTCCACTCCGGTGGTCTCCGCGACCCATTTGGTGGCCGAAATGGCCAAAACCACTCCCGCCGCCGCGTCGGGCTCGCCGGCGGCTAAACGCCGGCGCCGCTGGCATTGACTTTGACCACGGGTGGGCCCTGGTTGACTCCCCTGAGTCAATGACAGGTGGGGCCCAGCCCTGTTAATTAAACAGGTTTAGTTTTAATTAAACTTTAATTAAAATAATCACCCTGACATGCGGGACCCACTGTCAGGTTTGACCCTGATGCGTTCCGTTGACCTGCTGACGTCACACTGACGTCAGGCTGACGCAATAATGATTTTCTGGAATTATTCTAATATAGGAAATTCCAGAATATAATTTAAACTTCAAAAATTCATAACTTTTATTCTGTAACTCCAAATCAGAAAAATTATATATGAAAAATGATCAGAAAAATCCAATCTATCCATCTGTGCTATTTTCATGCATGACTAAACAAGTTAACTTGATGTTTAATGCAGAACAAGGAAAAGCACTTTAAAAGGCCATGTTTGAGTTTGAAATTTGAATCTTTGATTCAAATTGGTTCAAACCCTTCTGGTTTTAGTTGCATTAGCCCAACACACTCATATTGCCATGTTTCATGCATGCATCATATTGTTGCACATTGTTTGGTGATGGTTGTGTATCGGTGTCCCTTGCGACAGGTTCTGTCTCCGAGGAGTATCGTGATTACCCTAACGAAGAACCGTATCAGTGCATCGAACCATCAGGAAAGCAACCAACCATTTGATCATATCGATACAATCCCATGTTCTCGCTCCTGCTCTCTTTTACTGCATTAAGACAACGCGTTTCAAACTGCTGTGTGTTACGGTAGTTGAACCCATTTCCTTTGCATGACCTGTCATTGCCACAGTAACTAGATGAAACCCACTAGCATGTGTAGGAGTTGATTGAGCCATATGTATGTGTTGTTCCTACCTTGCTATGCCTGCTATGCTTAGAGTCGTGTCAGGTCTGGTTCATCTGGGTGATGGCTAGAGTGAAATGATTATGTCGGTAATGAGAGTGGTGTGGTGAACACGATTTGGTAAAGGTATCGATGAGAGGCCATGTAGGAGTACATGGTGGGTTGTTTCATTGAAGCCGACCTTAAGCACTGAGATCTGTATGTGTGATTTAAGAATCAGCTACTACCATGCATTGGGCCCGAAACCAATGGACCCTCTCGGCTTCTTATTCACCCTAGTTCTCCGTCCAGGAGTTGCAAGTAGTTTCTGGTGTTTGTAGCCTACTGGAGGCCGTGGACAGCGCTGACCGTAGGGGTGGGCTGTGATGCGGTAGGTACGTGGCACGGTGTACCGAATACCCGTTAGGTATCTCGGGAACCCTGTTCACATCGTTCGGGGCCGTATGGGAAACCTCGGCCGGACTCCCTGTGGATGGAACCTGGATAGGCGATAAACCTGGACCAGAGACTTAGGTGATTAGGTAGGTCGTGGCCGACACCCACGTTGGGCTTCCGCTTGAAGGTTGCCGAGTACATGTCGTGTGGACGACGGTAAGTGGTGAGAGCGTGTATGAAGAAGTAC
Organism: Triticum aestivum; assembly: GCF_018294505.1. Taxonomy (NCBI): domain Eukaryota; kingdom Viridiplantae; phylum Streptophyta; class Magnoliopsida; order Poales; family Poaceae; genus Triticum; species Triticum aestivum. Next base: position 156,085,209 of record NC_057813.1, read on the forward strand.
ACCCCTGCAGGGTTAACATGATCTATTCGAATAGCCGCGTCCGCGGTAAAGGACTACTTGGTTGCCTATACAGTTCATAGACAAGTAAATGGAAACTGCTAAAAGCCTCAAGATAAGTGTGAGTGCTGAGGATGGCTCTTCCGTAGGGAGACGGAGGTGGATCCTTGGTAGTGTATTGAAGTGGTGAGTAATGGACTCGTGTGCGCAAAACCATTTCAAGTTGGAGTCTCGTAGGTTAGCCTAGCCAAGAGTCAAAGCTGGCTTGCTGCAATAACTCCACCAACCCTTCTTGATAATATGCATGTATGTAGGATCTGATGTAAGTCTTGCTGAGTACCTTTGTACTCATGTTGCTATAATTTACATTTTACAGAAGACGCTGCAACCCCTTCTGATGGGTTCTACGTAGACGTTGACATCAACGAGTAGGCTAAAGGCCCAGGTGGTGATCCTGAGCTTGTGAAGGACCATGTAGTATAGCTAGGCTTTCCAAGCCTCTTTTATTTTACTAGTTGTCTGTACTCAGACAAGTTACTTCTGCTGCTGGTTTGTATGACTGTATGACTTGAATGCCGGGTCGTGAGACCCGTACCTTGGTGTACGTTATGTATGGCTCCCTGAGCCTTAAATAAGGTACTTGTGTCATAGAGTCATGTTGTGATGCTTCGTTGTATTTGCACATATCGAGCATATTGTGTGTATGATTGAAATGCTTGGTATGTGTGGGATCTGACTATCTAGTTGTTTATCTTTAGTAGCCTCTCTTACCGGGAAATGTCTCCTAGTGTTACCGCTGAGCCATGGTAGCTTGCTACTGCTCTGGAACACTTAGGCTGGCCGGCATGTGTCCTTCTTCGTTCCTGTGTCTGTCCCTTCGGGGAAATGTCACGCATTGAGTACCGTCGTCCTGTTACCCCGCTACAGCCCGGTTTACCGGAGTCCTGCTAGCCTAGTGCTACAGCCCGGACCCACTTGCTGATGACCGACACGTTCGAAGTTGGGTCATGGATGCATGTCCCTGTAAGTCTGTGCCACTTTGGGTTTACGACTAGTCATGTCAGCCCGGGCTCCTTATCATATGGATGCTAGCGACACTATCATATACGTGAGCCAAAAGGCGCAAACGGTCCCGGGCAAAGGTAAGGCGACACCCGTGGGGATACCGTGCGTGAGGCCGCAAAGTGATATGAGGTGTTACCGGCTAGATCGATGTGACATCGAGTCGGGGTCCTGACATGGAGGGTCTTGGCGGTCACCCGGCAAGCCTTGCCGCGGGGCGCTGCAACTGCCTGTGCACGAGTTCGGGATACTAGGGTACCCCTACTCTAGTACACCAACAGAAGTAGCTCGAGTGGCCTCCTTGTGGTCATGATGTTCTTCACGGGATGCCTCCCTCCAACCTGTTTACCTGCCTGACAAGTGCTGCAAAGTCTATCCTTATCAAATAAGACATCATTAACACCAAGGATATGATTTCCTTTAATAAGCTTGTCAAGGTTTCGCATACCAACATGACCTAATCGCCTATGCCATAACCAACCTTTAGAGGATTTAGCAATAAAGCAAGTTCTAGGTTGAGCCTTTTTAGTGAAATCAACAATGTATAGATCACCTCTACATACACCGGTAAAGACCATTTTATGATTATCTCTACGGAACACTTGGCAATCTACTTCAGTGAATAGGACATTGAAATCGAAATCAGCAAGTCTAGATACTGAAAGTAAGTTGTAGCCAAGAGATTCAACGAGCATGAGATTTTGTATGGAGCTATCATGTGATATGGCCACCTTACCGAGGCCAACCACCTTACCCTTTGAGTTGTCACCGAAAGTTACATACTTTCGAGGTCCATCGTTTTTAGCAAGCTCACGAAACATGTCTTTATCTCCGCTCATGTGATCGGTACATCCACTATCAAGAACCCATTCCTTTCCTCCTGCCATATATCCCCGAAGATTTGCCATAAGACCAAAGTGTCTCATTGCATCATCAAGATCGAGAAGAGGTGTCTAGAGGGGGGGGGTTATTAGACACTAAGTACCAAAAGTTGCAGTTTTTAATTTCTTTAAGTTGGAGTGGAGTTTAGGCACAAGTTTAGCAATCACAACACATATCAAGCAAGCATGCAAAGAGTATATGAGCAGCGGAAAGTAAAGCATGCAACTTGCAAGAATGTAAAGGGAAGGGATTGGAGATTTCAAACACAATTTGGAGACACGGTGATTTTTGAGCTGTGGTTCCGATAGGTGGTGCTATCGTACATCCACGTTGATGGAGACTTCAACCCACGAAGGGTAACGGTTGCACGAGTCCACGGAGGGCTCCACCCACGAAGGGTCCACGAAGAAGCAACCTTGTCTATCCCACCATGGCCGTCGCCCACGAAGGACTTGCCTCACTAGCGGTAGATCTTCACGAAGTAGGCGATCTCCTTGCCCTTACAAACTCCTTGGTTCAACTCCACAATCTTGTCGGAGGCTCCCAAGTGACACCTACCCAATCTAGGAGACACCACTCTCCAAGAAGTAACAAATGGTGTGTTTATGATGAACTCCTTGCTCTTGTGCTTCAAATGATAGTCTCCCCAACACTCAACTCTCTCTCTCACAGGATTTGGATTTGGTGGAAATAAGATTTGAGTGGAAAGCAACTTGGGGAAGGCTAGAGATCAAGATTCATATGGTAGGAATGGAATATCTTGGCCTCAACACATGAGTAGGTGGTTCTCTTTCAGAAAAATGGATGCTGGAAGTGTAGGTTCGTTCTGATGGCTCTCTCCACGAATGAAGAGGAGGTGGAGGGGTATATATAGCCTCCACACAAAGTCTAACCGTTACACACAACTTGCCAAACTCGATGGGACCGAATTGATAAACTCGGTCGGACCGATTCAACAAATCTAGTGACCGTTAGGATTTTCGGTGGGACCGACATGCAAATCGGTAGGACCGATATGGTAAGGGTTAGGGCATAATGTAATCTCGGTGAGACCGATTACACAAACTCGGTGGGACCAATTTTGGTAATAAGCTAACCAGAGAGTTGGTCAGGCAAACTCGGTTTGACCGATTACACAAACTCGGTTGGACCGATTTTGGTAATAAGTTAACCAGGAAGTTTGCATTGTAATCTCGGTAGTACCGATTGCTCAAACTCAGTGGAACCGATTTTGGTAATGGACACACAGAGAGATTACAATCCCATCTCGGTGAGACAGAGATCCCTATCGGTGAGACCGATTTGCCTAGGGTTTGTGGCAGTGGATAAGATATCTGAACTCGGTGGCGCCGGATAGAAAGAATCGGTGGGGCCAAGTTTAGACTTTTTGGTTTAGGACATATGTGGATGTGGGAAAGTAGTTGAGGGCTTTGGAGCATATCACTGAGCACTTTGAGCAAGCAAGCCATTAAGAAACACCTCATCTCCTCTTGATAGTATTGGCTTTTCCTATAGACTCAATGTGATCTTGGATCACTAAAATAGAAAATGTAGAGTCTTGATATTGGAGCTTGATCCAATCCTTTGTCCTTAGCATCTTGAAGGGGTTCCACATCCTTTTAGTCCATGCCACTCCATTGTTGAACTTGTCTGAAACATACTAGGTAAAAGTGTTAGTCCAACAAGAGATATGTTGACATTAATTACCAAAACCACCCAGGGAGCACTTGTGCTTTCAATCTCCCCCTTTTTGGTAATTGATGACAACATACATCAAAGCTTTAGATGAAGATATAGAGAATAGCAAGTAAAGCTTTGGAAAGACATGTAACATGCATAGGCTCCCCCTACATGTATGCAATCAAGTGAATATGGAATATAGAAGCATGTGAGAGCATATCCATGACGGAGTAGGAAATGTGTTACATGTATCTTGGTTATATGCATCAGAGCAAATGATGTGAGTATGAGAATTGTACCTTCATGCTCATGAGTCCTTCTTGGAAACAGTATGTACAACAGCAAGAATTCCTCATATACATGATTGTGATGCATATACTTACCTTGTGGTCTTGAGTTGGCTTAGGATGGAATGAACCTGTGAAAATAAGGTTAGATAACACAGATACACCTACTAGCCAGAGCAAACAAAAGAAACCACAAGAGTACCAAGACTGGGATGACATGTAGAGAGTGAGTACTAAGTACCACATTTGATATAGACATGTCCCCAAGGGTAAAGATGTGCAATGAATTTAAAGAATTTCTTTCCCTTAGATGTCTTGCTCCCCCTGGATCTAGCATGGGATACTGGGAGAAGATAGGGAACAGAAAATCAGAGCAAAAATGCAAAATCAGAGCTCAAAGAAACAAATGAACAGAGATAATGCAAGTAAGCACATATGAACATGTCTGTCCCCTCAAGAAGACATGTGGCATCTCTTCTCTTGAACACTAAGCATCTGGGATCCTTGAGGATTACTCTCTTCTTGAGTATTCTCTCTCCCCCTGGAGATATCTCTCTCCCTATTGAAGTATATCTCTCTCCCCCTATTGAAGTGATTAAGCTTTGATGTTATCTATCTCTCCCCCTTTGACACCAATTTCCAAGAAGGGCCTTCCGGAATTTGTCATGAATGGCTTTGGACCTTGAGTCACAGCACAAAGCAATGATAAAAATGTGATGCTTGTAGAGGACAAGATTCATTGAGTGGAGCTAGATCAATAGTAAAGTAGGAAAAAATGGCAAAGTGTTTTTCCTGTAGTCAAATCGGCGGCCCTGAGTTGGATGCTTTGGTTGTACCGAAAGGATTTGGACGGACCGAGGGCATCAAATCGGTGAGACCGAGTTCATCGCAGAGAAAACATTTTTTCACCTCAACTCACTAAACAAGTAAGATCTCACAAGGATTTGCAAGGAATTAACTAAAAGATTTGCAATGAATTGGATGCATGGAATGCAGAACGGAATAGAAAGAAAAGAAATCTAGATGAAGGTTTTTTTTTTGAAATGGGAAATAAATATGCATGAAACAAATGCAAGAGCACAGAAAAAGAACATGCGAGAACTTCATCTAGAAATGGTCGGCGACAAAGTCACCTATGTTAGAGTATATTGACTTAGGAGTCAAGTGAGATCACTTGATCATAGCTCATACTCATTGTTTAAGCTTAAAATGGGGTTACCTTTTTTTGTTTAAGCATCTTGATGTATTCACATCTTGTCGAGTTGCTTTGACTCATGACTTGGATTAAAGCTTCTCTAAGATGGAATAACATACCTTGGGTGGTGGTGTTGATCATGATCATGTAGTTGAACTTGTGTGGGTTGCTCAAGGTTGATGTAGCTCATCAAGAGTTGGGAGCACCACTTGGAATTTGGGTTCATCTTCCTACATGGGTTAGTTTTTGCAAGGAAGAGCACTTGTGTATCCAAAATGACAATCATGAAACTTAACATAGAATGTGTCAAAGGATATGTTTGAATGGTTTTGTGCTTCCTTGTCTTCAACCACCATTGTGTAGGGACTTGGTGATGTAGAGATTGCTCAAGATGTGAGTGAGTTGCAATCTCATAGATTTAGATCCATCCAAGTACCTACAAGGGTTAGATAACATGCAAGGTGCAAATATATCCAAGACATAAGATAGTCATCATAAGATAAATGTCAAGGATTAGTCATAAGCTCATATCTTGCATGTATCCAATGGAGTTCCTACTCCAAGTTTGAAGCATCAATGATGTTCAATTCTCCTCTCAACCTGCAAAACACTCTCTCATCAAGTGGTTTAGTGAATATATCCGCTAATTGCTTTTCGGTGCGAACATGCTTAAGATTAATGTCACCCTTAGCAACATGATCTCGAATGAAATGATGACGAACTTCAATATGCTTAGTTTGAGAGTGTTGCACGGGATTGTGAGCAATCTTAATAGCACTTTCATTGTCACAAAGTAACGGAACATGTTTCACATATATCCCATAATCTTTAAGAGTTTGGGTCATCCAAAGTAATTGAGCACAACATGAACCAGCGGCAATGGATTCTGCTTTGGCGGTGGATAAGGATACCGAGTTTTGTTTCTTGGAAGACCAATACACAAGAGATCTACCAAGAAATTGACAAGTACACAAAGCGAACTTTCTATCAACCTTGTCACCGGCATAGTCTGAGTCAGAGTAGCCAACAAGATCGAAAGAGGCCCTCTTAGGATACCAAATGCCAAAATTTGGTGTATGGATTAAGTATCTCACTATCCTTTTCATGGCCTTAAGATGATATTCTTTAGGAGCAGCTTGATACCGTGCACACATGCACACACTTAGCATGATATCGGGACGTGAAGCGCATAGATATAACAATGAACCAATCATAGAGCGATAAACCTTTTGATCGACCGGTTCACCATCTTTGGTCAAATCAAGATGTCCACTAGTAGGCATGGGTGTAGTCATACCTTTGCATTCTTGCATATTGAACTTCTTGAATAAGTCCTTGGTGTACTTCGTTTGAGAGACAAAGGTACCTTCCTTAGTTTGCTTGATTTGCAAACCAAGAAAGAATTTGAGTTCACTCATCATAGACATCTCAAACTTCTTCGACATTAGCTTTCCAAACTTTTCACCAAAATGAGGGTTAGTAGAACCAAATATAATATCATCAACATTGATTTGGCACGCAAATAGTTCTCCATTGACCCTTTTAGTAAAAAGAGTAGAAGCAAATTTTCCAATTTCAAAGCCTTTTCAATAAGGAACTTGGTCAAGCATTTATACCACGCTCTAGGAGCTTGTTTAAGACCATAAAGAGCTTTGTGAAGTTTGTAAACATGATTAGGTTTCTTAGGATTAACAAAGCCGGGAGGTTGTTTAACATAAACTTCCTCCTCTATCTCACCATTTAGAAAAGCACTTTGAATGTCCATTTGGTACAAGGTGATATCATGATGATTAGCATAGGCAAGTAAGATGCGAATGGACTCGAGTCTAGCAAGGAGAGCATAAGTCTCACCATAGTCCATACCTTCGACTTGTGTGTAGCCTTGGGTGACGAGACGTGCTTTGTTGAGAACTACTTTTCCATTTGCATCTTGCTTGTTGCGAAACACCCACTTGGTACCGATGATGTTGTGGTTGTTGTCGGGCTTCTCAACCAATGTCCAAACTTGATTTAAATTTGTGTAGCTCTTCATGCATGGCATTTATCCAATCTGGATCATCCAATGCTTCTTCAACCTTCATAGGTTCAATGCTAGAGATGAATGAATAGTGTTCACAAAAGTTAGCCAAGCAAGTTTTAGAGCGAGTGATTCTCCTGGTTTGGATGTCGTTGTAGATTTGCTCGACGGGATGGTCTTTAGCAATTCTTGCTCGAACTCGTGAAAGCTTTTGCTTGGGTCTTCGTTGAACATCTTCTTCTTCTTGATCTTCTTCTTGGCCTTCTTCATTGTTGGCGTTGTCGTTCTCTTGTCATGGTGGAGAAAGAGGTTGTTGACGTTCGTCTTGGCGCACTTCCTCGTTTTCTTCATCTTGGTGTGTCCCACTTATGGATGCTTCCATATCAACTCTTGGTTCACCATGTCGTGAGGTAGAAGCTTCCACTTGGACGGACGAGGTACTCTCCTAAACCTCCATTTGATGAATCTTGCCAATAGACAAGTCTTGGATTGCTTCTGAAGGATCTTTGTCTCCTACATCAATTGGCAATTGCTCTACTTGCGAGCCGTTAGATTCATCAAACTTCACATCTACCGTTTCTTCAACCTTTCGGGTGAAATTGTTGTAGACACGGTATGTGTGAGAGTTTGAGCCATAACCGAGTAGGAAACCCTCATGAGACTTAGGAGCAAATTTAGAACGACGATGCTTATCAAGAATGTAGCACTTTGAACCGAATACTCGAAAGTATCCAATTTGGGGTTTGTTACTGGTGAGGAGCTCGTATGCCGTCTTGCCGAGTAGCTTGTGAAGATACAAGCGATTTGTTGCATGACAAGCTATCTCAACTGCTTTCGCCCAAAAGTGCTTCGGCGTCTTGTATTCATCAAGCATCATTCTCGCCATGTCGATGAGCGTCCGGTTCTTCCTCTCAACAACTCCATTTTATTAAGGTGTGTACGTAGCCGAGAACTCGTGTGAAATACCTTCTTCGTCAAGAAAGGTATCCACATTTGCGTTCTTGAACTCCATTCCGTTGTCGTTGCGAACCTTCTTGATCTTCACTTCAAATTTATTTTGGGCCTTCCTAGCGAAGTTTTTGAAGATCTTTTGGACCTGTGATTTATCATCGAGAAAGAACACCCATGTAAATCTCGAAAAATCATCAACTATAACTAGACCAAAAGAATTTCCACCGAGACTTCCGTAAGCGTTGGGACCAAAGAGATCCATATGAAGTAGCTCGAGTGGCCTCCTTGTGGTCATGATGTTCTTCACGGGATGCCTCCCTCCAACCTATTTACCTGCCTGACAAGCGCTGCAAAGTCTATCCATATCAAATATGACATCGTTAACACCAAGGATATGATTTCCTTTAATAAGCTTGTCAAGGTTTCGCATACCAATATGACCTAATCGCCTATGCCATAACCAACCTTTAGAGGATTTAGCAATAAAGCAAGTTCTAGGTTGTGCCTTTTTAGTGAAATCAACAATGTATAGATCACCTCTACGTACACCGGTAAAGACCATTTTATGATTATCTCTACGGAACACTTGGCAATCTACTTTAGTGAATAGGACATTGAAACCGAAATCAGCAAGTCTAGATACTGAAAGTAAGTTGTAGCCAAGAGATTCAACGAGCATGAGATTTTGTATGGAGCTATCATGTGATATGGCCACCTTACCAAGGCCAACCACCTTACCCTTTGAGTTGTCACCGAAAGTGACATACTTTCGAGGACCATCGTTTTTAGCAAGCTCACGAAACATGTCTTTATCTCCGGTCATGTGATCGGTACATCCACTATCAAGAACCCATTCCTTTCCTCCTGCCATATATCCCCGAAGATTTTCCATAAGACCAAAGTGTCTCATTGCGTCATCAAGATCGAGAAGAGGTGTCTAGAGGGGGTGATTAGACACTAAGTACCAAAAGTTGCAGTTTTTAACTTCTTTAAGTTGGAGTGGAGTTTAGGCACAAGTTTAGCAATCACAACACATATCAAGCAAGCATGCAAAGAGTATATGAGCAGCGGAAAGTAAAGATGCAACTTGCAAGAATGTAAAGGGAAGGGATTGGAGATTTCAAACGCAATTGGGAGACATGGTGATTTTTGAGCCGTGGTTCCGATAGGTGGTGCTATCGTACATCCACGTTGATGGAGACTTCAACCCACGAAGGGTAATGGTTGCGCGAGTCCACGGAGGGCTCCACCCACGAAGGGTCCACGAAGAAGCAACCTTGTCTATCCCACCATGGCCGTCGCCCATGAAGGACTTGCCTCACTAGCTGTAGATCTTCACGAAGTAGGCGATCTCCTTGCCCTTACAAACTCCTTGGTTCAACTCCACAATCTTGTCGGAGGCTCCCAAGTGACACCTACCCAATCTAGGAGACACCACTCTCCAAGAAGTAACAAATGGTGTGTTTATGATGAACTCCTTGCTCTTGTGCTTCAAATGATAGTCTCCCCAACACTCAACTGTCTCTCACAGGATTTGGATTTGGTGGAAAGAAGATTTGAGTGGAAAGCAACTTGGGGAAGGCTAGAGATCAAGATTCATATGGTAGGAATGGAATATCTTGGCCTCAACACATGAGTAGGTGGTTCTCTTTCAGAAAAATGGATGCTGGAAGTGTAGGTTCGTTCTGGTGGCTCTCTCCATGAATGAAGAGGAGGTGGAGGGGTATATATAGCCTCCACACAAAATCTAACCGTTACACACAACTTGCCAAACTCGGTGGGACCAAATTGATAAACTCAGTCGGACCGATTCAACAAATCTAGTGACCGTTAGGATTTGCGGTGGGACCGACATGCAAATCGGTAGGACCGATATGGTTAGGGTTAGGGCATAACATAATCTCGGTGAGACCGATTACACAAACTTGGTGGGACCGATTTTGGTAATAAGCTAACCAGAGAGTTGGTCAGCCAAACTCGGTTTGACCGATTACGCAAACTCGGTAGGACCGATTTTGGTAATAAGTTAACCAGGAAGTTTGCATTGTAATCTCGGTAGTACCGATTGCTCAAACTCAGTGGAACCGATTTTGGTAATGGACATACACAGAGAGATTACAGTCCCATCTCGGTGAGACTGAGATCCCTATCGGTGAGACCGATTTGCCTAGGGTTTGTGGCAATGGCTACGATATCTGAACTCGGTGGCGCCGGATAGAAAGAATCGGTGGGGCCAAGTTTAGACTTTTTGGTTTAGGACATATGTGGATGTGGGAAAGTAGTTGAGGTCTTTGGAGCATATCACTAAGCACTTTGAGCAAGCAAGCTATTAAGCAACACCTCATCCCCTCTTGATAGTATTGGCTTTTCCTAGAGACTCAATGTGATCTTGGATCACTAAAATAGAAAATGTAGAGTCTTGATCTTGGAGCTTGAGCCAATCCTTTGTCCTTAGCATCTTGAACGGGTTCCACATCCTTTTAGTCCATGCCACTCCATTGTTGAACTTGTATGAAACATATTAGGTAAAAGTGTTAGTCCAACAAGAGATATGTTGACATTAATTACCAAAACCACCCAGGGAGCACTTGTGCTTTCACCGGCCCGGGTAAAGGCCCACAAGATTTTTGTGTGCCATAATGGGTCGGCCCAGGTAAAGGCCCACAAGATTCTTGCAGATCATAATGGGCCGGCCCAGCTAAAGGCCCATGAGATTTCACCGGCATTAATGGGCTGGCCCAGCTATAGGCCCACAAGATTTTGAGGACCCTAGTAGGCCGGCCCACTAACTGGCTGCCATGTTTTGGGCCAAATGCCGGCCCATATTTGATCCGGTCCATTAATGGCCTGCCACGTTACGAGCCTAATAATGGCCCATATGAGATCCGGCCCGTTAAAAGCCTACCACGTTCTGGGCCAAATTACGGCCCAGATCAGGTCCGGCCCTTTAAGAGGCTTTGGGCTAAATTATGGCCCATATCAGATTCAGACATCAACTGGACGCTATGCTTTTGGGCCCACTTGCTAAAGGCCCATTTAGTAATTCGGCCTGATATTAGTTTTGGCCTGTTAAGGGCCCATTTAACATTTCGCCCTATATTAATTTCGGCCTGTTAAAAGCCCGTCATATAGTTGGGCCTAACTACGGCCCGGTTTGCATCTGGCCTGCTCGTCGTCGATATCTGATTGGGCCAAACAAGGACCAAGACAATTTTGGCCTGTTAAAAGCCCGTGATTTGATTCACACAATCATGGGTCGGGTTCCATTTTGGGTTGCTGCCGGCCCGTGAGCTGTTCGGCACGTTTCAGCCCCAACCTACTTCTCAGCCTCCTAAAATCCTGTTGAGTTTTCTTGCGAAAAGAGAGACGCGGGTTACTCGGCCTATTAAAGGCCCGAATCTACTAGTGGGCCAGTTTACTTTTGGCCTTTTAATGGACCAAGATGACGGGGCCCATGATGCGGATCATACATCGTGATTGCATGACGGCCCGATTATGTACCGCAATTTTATAATTTGGCTGGTTTACTGCGAAGGCAGGATATATATACAGTAAAATAACTCTAGCATCATGAATAAGAAAAAACCTAGACTATACAATAAAGAAATTACAACATATTACATCCACTAGGCATCAAAGTTCGCCACTATGATAATAAAGCACAAGCAGACAGCTGATTACATACACTGGGCATCAAAGATCGCCACCAGTGCAAATAAACACACCGACAAAATAATATACAAAACCGACAGCACTTCAATAGAGTTCAAGAAAGGTTAGCCCTGCTGGGGAGCTGCAGCGCAAGCAGCTGAGCAAGCTGATGAGACTGCGCTTGTTCAACACTTATATCTTCGTCACTCTGAAAGATAAATAAGCAGACAGATGACAGGTTTTGCACATAAAAGTATCAGTGCTGACAATTCATAATAAACTTTAAACATGCAATTTGATGCAAACACCAAAAATAAACAGCTGTTGCAGTCATGCCTAACCAAATATACACAACAAAGTTTGAAGGCTTGAGAAGGACAAACTTACATTATTGGTGAAGACAGGCTCTATAAAGCCCTTGTCCATGCTGATGGGGGGCAATTCAAGAAGTTTACCACAGAATCTTCTTCATAAGCATTGCCTTTATTCTACATTTTGTTAAGAGTAAACATAGATGTGATAATATACAAAAAATGGAGAATATTTAAGATAAGATGAAGAGTGATGCTACATAACCAAGTAGCTATAAATGTAAGTGCAGCGATACAGGCAAAAGGTACAGCCAAGAGCAATGCACAGCTAAACTTCTTCAGTACCAACGGTGTTATCCAACCTTATGGTAAGAGTAAATATAGATCTAATGTGTAGAAAATGGAGGGCAAAGGAAAATCAGTTGCAGAGTGATGGTACATGAACAACTATCTGTCAATATAAGTACACCTATAAAGGACATCATGTACTTACAAGAACAATGCAGAGCTAAAAAAATTCATTGGCATTGGATATATTCTACACTAATGTAACCATTCATACAGATCAGATAATTTGGAGCGAACAATTGATAAGCAAGCTATCATGCATACTGTTGTCACATAATGAACCAGGTATGTATGCAAGTACAGTGATACAGGACAACAGGTACTGACAAGAGGAAAGCAGCGGGCAGCATATTTGCGATATCCTGTCATTCTTTTCAAACCGGAATTCTTCTTCGAGCAGATTTCCTGCAAAAAAGATCCGTAAGGCACATGCGGAAAAGTAGAAGTTCAAATTGTCATGTGATTTCATAGACAGTACCTAATCCTGGGAACGAGACCAGTGCATAACAAGGTTTTTCCATTCAATGTCTTCTAAATTTAGCACAGGATACTTCACCAGAAATTCGTTTATAGAGTTGCCATCAAAGTGTGATTTCCTCAGGTAACACCGATACTGCTGCAATGCTTCCTTGAAAAGCACAAGCAAGCTTTGCTCGTCATGACTATCCAAATTGACCCTCGCCTAGTTACAACAATGTAATGTAAATCATTGATGTGTTCAATCAGCAGGAAACAGGAAAATAATAACCATGAATAATAGCACTTACACGTAAGTTGGACAGGAAGATGTGAAAATGGTGTTTGTCTTCACTATAATCTTCCCATGATGGGAATATATGCACGTAGTCTCTAACAACATTGAAAGCATTGTCTTTTAAACTGAGAATAAATGGAATGGGGTTCCAATCTGCAGGAATTGGCCGTCTCTGCAGTTAGGATAGGTCTTCGGCCGGTGGACTTGTTGTACTTTTTGCTGGAGTGGGATTTTTCTGTGGTATGGCTGGTGCTATGGCAAATGAAATCGGTATACCTTTTCCAGAAGTGCAGGTCCTGTGTGGTAGGGCTAGTGGTGTGGCCAATGAAGTATGGGTACAGTCTGCTTGAGTCGGTCCTACGTTTTGTTCACTGGTTGTACATCCAATATAAGTGGGGTGCTGTCTGATTTCTCCGTCACCACCACATTTTTCAAGGACTTTGCTTGTGCTCCTTCAGGTTCGGCAATCACCCTCTTCCTTTTTGATGTCTGATGCACAAGAACAACATTTGAGTGGAAAACATGGTATGATGACAAATGGAATATGTATTGATAATGGATGGGCATGGCATCTCGACATATATGATGAGTAAACTAAGCAGATGGTGGTGCAACAAAGTAGAAGAAATGCAAGACAACATATGCAAGATACGCGCAATCAATAAAACCTTGCCAAATTAGAATAGGCACCTTGATGGGTGAACAGGATAGGCCATCTGCCTTTGAGTCCTCGAGGTTAGAATAGTCATTAGGATCATATTCTGAACAAGAATCAACAGGTGGGGAGCGTATGAGATTCATTGCATCCAGAATGGCACTCAATGCCTTGGTGCCAATTTTGCAAGCCATTGCAGTGTTTAGCTTCAAGAGTGGACTGCTGCTAGTGCGACACAAAGTACCTACACTGATCATAGTGTAGATATAACAGGGAAAACCGTAAGCATCAGAGTAAAATCAGCAAAGTGGAACTTGCTGGAATATATGTGCTAGTACTACCGGTACGGCTAGAAAGGCTTCAGATACCAGTTCTCTTCAACTGAAGGTGCGGTACTGTTAATATCACTGTAACTATCAAAGGCAACACAACTCCCCGCATTTCCTTGCTATTCTTATAGGATTCAAGTGGGCAGGTCACTACAAATCCTATTCCTATGTTTACAAAATCCTATGAATCAAAGAGGCTCAAAGTGTCCATCACAACCGACCGTATAGACCTCTACACTGCAAATGTCCCTGCTCATCTTCAGTACAAGGAACATACTGTACTACTATCATACTCCCTTCGTTCCAAAATATAAGTCTTGGTAGAGATTTCCACTATGGATCACATACAGATGTATCTAGATACATTTTAGAGTGTAGATTCAGTCATTTTGTTCCATATGTAGTCCATGGTGGAATCTATACAAAGACTTGTATTTAGGAACACAGAGAGTGCATATTAAAGAAGAATGGAAGAGGAACATGGTAAAGAAGAGCAAGGAGATTTTGGATAATAAAATGTTGGTTGCACAGTGCCCACACATGATGAACCAGAATGCAACTACCAGCTTTCTCTCGACCATTTCAGGTGGTTGGATGAAGATCCTACGTCTCCTAACCCTTCTTCTTCCTCGTCTCTGATTCTTCCCATACAGAACACCACACGGGCCGCCGGCTAGACCACCGGCCCCCACCGCCTATGTTCCTGTGCCCCCACCCCCACCCCCGCCCCCACCCGTGTCGAGTTTTCTTCGTTCGGCGAGGCCCCACAACCACCTGAGCCCCTTCGTTTGCACCGGCGAACTCCGGTGAGCTCGGAAAAATCGACTGACCCAATTTTGAAATTTAGTCTACTATGATTTAACTCGTGTGGAATATAAAAGGGGAAAACCATAAGCATTGGGAGTATAGTGTTGAGCATGCCATGGCAGATCTGAAGGTGCAAACCGGACAAAGGCAACTTCGCAACCAAGACAAGAAATCAGAGTAAAGAAGTGGCGATCTATTTTCTTGCTATGATAAATAAGTTGAGTAGATACGAAAGAGTACTACCTCTGGTGCGGCGCCGTGTATGCATCTGCTGAGAATTTGATGGTGCTGCGGTAGCGATGGCTGTCGGCAGTGTGGAAGAAGATCTAGGAGGGTAGACGGTGGCGGTAGTGCGTGGTGGATGAGACGGTCGTAGGAGCGGCGCCGGCAAGGTGGGCGACGGCGGTGATGAAGCGAGAGGACGGGATGCAAGGATCCCGGTCCGAAGCCTTGGATGAGAGAGGTCGGTCTCTTGTAATGGACGGCAGCGTCGGGGTATCAGCTCCGTCATGGTGGAGGAGGACGGCGGTGGATTGGGTGGCAGACGGCGGCGGACAGAGGAGGCTGGGGTGGAGAGGGTGTTTTGGCGCCCATGGAGTACGAATGGGGAAAAGGGAGGTAGAGAGAAAGGGGGGAACCATGTATTCAGGGCTTGCTTGTCTCAAATGCGAGGAAATTTACAAACTAAGCCCCCGTTTCAAATTTCCTACATCAGAGCAATATTAGTCGGTTGGGGATAGGACGGTAATCTCGCATACACCGAATATTTGCCGACGAGAGTTTGTTTTTGGCGCCCACCATGTATGAATATGAATCGGGGAGGGAGTCGATTTTGGCCGGGGACACACTGTGTTTTGGCGCCCACCGTGTATGAATCCGAGTGAGAGGTGGTTACGTCACGTTTGGGTGAAATTACAAACCTACCCCTATCGAAACCTATAGAAATCCAGCAGATAGGCTTTGCGTGGCAGGGATAGGCGGTAGTAATTTCCATCTCGCAGATTTTGGTTTTGGGCGGTTAATGCGACTTTCCCCGCTTCATTCAAATTTTGTAGAGTGCACGTTTACCGTGACAACTCAATTCGAATCCGGTTTGTATTCTATTTTTTCAGGCGGGATCCATTATCAATTGGAATTAAATTCTATATACATCATTTTTTTATATATACTTTCAAAAGCACAACAAAGAATTCTGCTCCTTTATATGTATAATATGATTTACAAATACAATGATCTCAAAATCGTAAGGTTGAATTCAAAAAAATTTAACCAAATTATGTTCTACTAAAATGTATGGATCAGTAATATCCACATATTAAATAACATAGATGCGCGTGAATTCATATGAGTATGCATGTTTGATAGATCAATTTTGGTTCGAGTATGGATTACATGTATCATCATCTCGAATTCAAATATTTGAATCCTTTTATGTTCACTCCTTTCACGCCCATCTCTCTCGCATGCATTCTCCTTCATGTAGCTCTCACTCTCTTTTCTCCATCTCACCCGCACGCTCACTTCATGTTTCTCCTATCCTCGCAAACATGGTCTCTCGACGTCTCCCTTGAGAAGTGTCACACTCTCCCTATCATTTTACATTACACGGTTTTCATTATCTCTCACGTCTCTACTGTTCTCTGGTATCACTCGGTACCTAAGCTTTCTTTTTCACCGCCACACACACAGTCTCCACTCGTCTTTCACTTTGTCTTTCTCTCTATGGGATTCTCTCACACACCCTATATGTCTCCTGATATGACTCATCCACTAAAATTACTCTCTCTCTCTCTCTCTCTCTCCTATAGTCACAACATTTGTTGTGGTCTCCTTTTCATCTCCATCCTAGACTGACATTATTCATTTGTTTACCGATCAGACAACCACCCCTCTCTCTCATAGACACACACACATACACATACACACAACTCCTACTTCCACTCCCCTTCCCGACTACCGTCTCTCTCTCTCACACACACACACACAAAACTCTCGCTTTCGCACCCCGACTCGTATTTCTCTCAAAAACATTTATCGACTAGCCTCTAGATAGGTTTATACACCAGCACACTCGTGCTTCCACTATCGCATACATATCTCTCTCCCGCTCCTTGTATCTATGTAGATTTTTCTTCCCTTCTTAAGACACGCCCTCTCGATCATGCACACACACACTATCGCCTCCTTTTAAGATGATACCTATCGCACACACACTCTTTGTGTCTTTTTCACACATGCACTCCGTCCTCCTCCACTCTTCCTCTCTCTCACACACGCATGGGCTTTTTGCAACAACTAGCAAGATGCCCATGCGTTGCACGGAACATCAAGATGCATTTGTATGAGTAGTTTATCTTGTGACAGAAAAGGATGAACGAGGGAAGGCCTTATTTGCAAATGTGGAGAGGGGTGTGGGTATATTTTTGCAAAATTTCCATAATTTCCTTCCTATCCATCAGACATAGATCGGACGGCCTATATTGCAGGATGGCGGGCACACAATCATCACCGACAATGCTTTTTATAAGAGTATGGATAAAAAACAGAGTTGGTGATGATGGTGGGCCTGCCATCCCGCAATGTAGGTCGTCAGATTTATATCTGATGGATAGGAAGGAAAATATGGCAATTTACCCGCACTCCTCGCCACATTTGCAGATAAGGCCTTCCCTCGTTCATCCCTTTATCCCACAAGATCTTGATGTTCCGTGCAACACACGGGCATCTTGCTAGTAAGAGTAGAAATTAGACATATACCACTTCTTGAATCTTGAAACCAACAACATTCCTCCCTTATCTCATCAAAACCGCCAAAGGAATATATTTTGAGTGAAACATAACATATTTTTAGTGATATACGTGTTTCAAAACTAGATTTCTTTTTCTATCAAATCGGTGAATAGGTATTAATCTACTTTGATCGTGTGCCAACGCATTGGCACATTGCTAGTAGTTATTATAATTTTTTGGACACCAGACAAACGATGGAGTACATATACAAAGATAAGAGGCGCACACACGCAGTCGGCCTCTCGCTGTCTCGCACACATGAGTGTTACATAAAGGCGACGTTAACAAATAAACCCTAAAACCCTAGGTCCATGATTGCTACATTCGCGGGTACCGGGTACATGGTGGAGCACTTTGTAGGAATAGTCAGCTCGCGCGATAATTTGATCCGTAGGAGTTGATGGTCGGGACCACAGGTGAACGACTTGGAGGCGGTGGCTCGCCAGTTGCCACAGATCGAGTAGCCACGTTTAAAATATCATTTTTTAGCGGGGTTAAGAGTTCCGATTTTCAATGGTGCGTTATAAATACTAAGTAGTTTTTAGAACGATTGGTATGGAGCGAAAATGGAATTCATCGTACTACGTACCTCCTTGGCGTATGGTTGTATGGGTTTATGTTGCGAGATGTTGAATTTGGTAGTTCTAGGGCAAATACTATGGTTTAGATTTAGATTCTAGTTTTCAGTAATGAAAATCGGAAGGGGAAACCCTTCTTTGATTAAAAAAACTACTACCTCCATTCTGGTTTACTAGTCCCCATCGTATTTTGGGTCAAAGTTTGTCCATAAATTTTACTTGTAAAATGTGAATGGGAAACGAGATTTTGTTATACCCAAACAAAAAAGGACTGGAGGGAGTGATTGCTCTGACATGGATGCGACCTCTCATAGCGCAGGCATTGAACCGGCGTGCCGGCCAAGAGGGCCCCACTCGCTACAGGCCCGGCTAAGCATGCCTCCTCGCCGCGTGCAACCAGCTTAAGACTGCCCCGCCTGCCTTCATTCAATCCGCACGTGTGCCGACAACACGTCCTTCTGCGAGCCGGCAGGCATTTCAGAACACAAAAAATGACTAGGATATAATTAATTTACGAATGGTCTTGACTTGTTGTGCTCGCACTAGTAGCAGGAACTAGTAGAGGTTTTTCTTTATTTATAACTCTCCTCACATTTTTTTGGCTTTGAAGTGAATCATGGTTGTGGACATTATGTATGAATGTGCAGATATCTGTGAACATGAGTTTGATGTGTAAGTTGAACTTGGAATGTCGGGCTTACGCGTGAACTATACCATGTCCAATGCTTTGTCTATTATTGTTTGGAAAGTAATTGCTGTTATTACATGACCCGAAAAAAAGTATTTTGTGCCACATCAGTAGATGCACGGACATCACAACAGGCATGCTGACTGGATAAACATTTGAACCTAGATATTATGAAGGAAATTTTGTATTGACAACAGTTTTAGATAGCAGGAGACGCCTAGCCTGCTCTGCCTCTGCTTGCTTATTTCTGGCTTCTTCCATCTCTTCTTTGGCTTGGGTGAAGGGAGCATCTAGTTGCTCTTTTCACTTCTTCAGGAACTCAGCTACATTCTCAAGGGCTGCTGCACGCTTTCTTTCAGCCTTTACTAGAGCCACGAGGACACGAACAGTTGACGACTCCACCTGGCTTGTGTGTAATCCAGTATCATCTGGGAATTTGCACCTTGTGTCTAATCCAACATCATTAGGGAACTGGTACCTTGTGTGTAATCCAGCCTCATTTTGGAAACATGATCTCGAGGTTGACCATACTTCCCTCCTTGCAGGAACTGCATCCTGACATGAAGTTACTTCTTTTTTAGATCAATACTCAGAGCAACCCAGATCCATTTAGTAGAAGCCAGATAAACAGAACTCAGAGAAGTGAATTCAAAAGGAAAAAAAAATATAAAAACAGACTACAAGGTGAGAACACCCACTTCCTACATCAAGCTAAAAACAAAAGCATTAGGACAATTAAGACTCTTCTTATTACACATCAAAGAACACCAGGCTTAAGAGAAACATAAACTACAACATATACACATTGAAGAACACGAGGCTAAACGAAAGTAATTGAAAGGGTGTTACTTACCAAAGCTCGTTTTACAGGTTTGGTGCAGCTCCTCTTTAACTTGCCACGCTCCTTGAAGATGTCCCCAATATCCTGTGTTTGGTCTTCATTGCTACTCTGCATGTTCGCACTCGTGGTTTTAAAATCTCAACATGACAAGAAAAATATACTACTAGTAATACTCGCGCATCTTGTGGGCAACATTAAAGCACTCGTCTACCATCTTAGAGCATCTCCAATAGAATCGCAATGCGTGGCGCTTAAAAACCATTTACAGTGCTGAGATCGAGAAGTAGAGAGACTAGAGAGTAGATGATAGTTCCCAACATTGATAGATAAAAAAATAGATAATTCAACTACTCCTCGTTGTCTGACTCCTCCTCGGTGATGTCCTCCTCTGACATCTGACTGTAGGTGTGAAGATACCGATCGTCATCGGATTCCCAGGGCAACGCTCCTCCTAGCCTCATGTTGAATTGAGCGTCCGCTTTCCGCCTACGCTTGTCCTCGTGATAGGCGGCTCGCTCCGCCCTCCTCTTATCCCTCTCCGCCCTCCTTTGTGCGTAGAACTTGCGCTCGTTGATGATGTCCTGCGGGAAGTGTTAGCGCCACAGCGCCATGGCTTCCTCGTCCATCTCGGCGATGCCGAGACGGTGCTCCCGCCTCTGGTTGTTGCGACGATCCTCGTCGGTGCTAAGCCGCAGCAGAGGCGCGAGCTCCTGCGCCCGCTCCCGCGTCGGCACATTGGGGAAGTTCAATGTTCTATGAGGGCACCGGAGGCGCCACGCTGCCGTGTCGTACGCGTGGGCAGCCTCACTGGCGGTGTCGAAATTGCTGATGCCGAGGCGCATCCTGCGGAACCGGATCCCGGCGGAGAAGCCGTCGGAGGGGCGCGCGCGGACGCCATGGTATCCCCAAGTTTCCCAGCGGCACGACATCATGGTGGCATGTCGGCGGCGAGGCGAGAAAGAGCGGGGAGAGAGCGGTGGCGAGGCACAGAGCGGAGAGACAGCGGTGGCAAGGCACAGAGTGGTGGGAGGGCGATGGATTTTATAAGCACGCCAGACGCCGCACGCCAAAACTAGCGCATGCCCGGTGCTTTTTCCCGCGCACGCGCGATCCTTTCCCGATGTCTCTGCTATCTATACTCTCTTCTCTACTGTTATATTTATTTTATATTTAATATTTATCTCTACTTCTCTACTGTCTACTTTTTTTCTCTATACTTTTTTTTCTTAAAAAACAGAGTTGGTGATGATGGTGTGCCTGCCATCCTGCAATATAGGCTGTCCGATTTATATCTGACAGATAGGAAGGAAACAATGGGAATTTTACAAAAAGATACCCATACCCCTCTCCAGATTTGCAAATAAGGCCTTCCCTCATTCATCCTTTTCTCCCACAAGATAAACTACTCATACAAATGCATCTTGATGCGTGCAACGCATGGGCATCTTGCTAGTTCTAAAAAACTTTCCATCATTTGCCACACTACTGGTTCTTCATATAGAAAGTCTTTTATGTTGTCACTTGCATATACTAGTGGGAATTTTTTATTATAGAACTTGGCTTGTATATTCCAATGATGGGCTTCCTCAAAATGCCCTAGGTCTTCATGAGCAAGCAAGTTGGATGCACACCCACTAGTTTCTTTTGTTGAGCTTTCATACATTTATAGCTCTAGTGCATCCGTTGCATGGCAATCCCTACTCCTCATGTTGACATCAATTGATGGGCATCTCCATAGCCCGTTGATTAGCGACATTAACATGAGACTTTCTCCTTTTTTGTCTTCTCCACACAACCCCCATCATCATATTCTATTCCACCCATAGTGCTATATCCATGGCTCATGCTCATGTATTGCGTGAAAGTTGAAAAAAGTTTGAGATTACTAAAGTGTGAAACATTTGCTTGGCTTGTCATCGGGGGTGTGCAAGATGAGAGCATTCTTGTGTGACGAGAAGGGAGCATAACCAAACTATATGATTTTTGTAGGGATGAACTTTCTTTAGCCATTTTATTTTGAGAAGTCATGATTGCTTTGATTAGTATGCTTGAAGTATTACTATTTCTTATGTCAATATGAACTTTTATTTTGAATCATTTGGATCTGAACATTCATGCCACAATAAAGAAAATTACATTGAGAATTATGCTAGGTAGCATTCCACATCAAAAATTCTGTTTTTATCATTTACCTACTCGAGGACGAGCAGGAATTAAGCTTGGGGATGCTTGATATGTTTCCAACGTATCTATAATTTTTGATTGTTCCATGCTATTATATTACCCGCTTTGGATGTTTATGGGCTTTACTTTACACTTTTATATCATTTTTGGGACTAACCTACCTATAGGTTCTACTTGGCACAAACACTAATTAAAATATAAAAACACATCTAAACAGAAGCTAGATGAAAAATTTATTACTAAATAGAATCAAAAACAAAAAACAAAGATAAAGTTGGGCTGCCTCCCAACTAGCGCTATCGTTTAACGCCCCTAGCTAGGCATAAAAGCGAGGATAGATCTAAGTGGTGCCATATTTGGCACTCAATTCGTAAGTAGCTTGCATGATAGATTCATAATTGCCGATGAAAAACCTACCCAAGCACAGTGCGATACAGGATCGACGCACAATTACAAGCTGATATTCTGTTGGACAATGGAGGCTATAATCAATTACTTTTACGGGAACAATAGCACCCATGAAATTTGAAGGGTAGGTATGAACAAAATTGGAACTGCACATGTACTGCTAAGTGATTCAATACAGACATTACCAATCGAGGAGGAGAACGATGGTCGCGGCGGCCCCTGTGAGTCATGGTCGGCAATGGGAGTCAGTTCATTGTCCACGGCGGTGGTGCTTCTGCGCTTGGCGTCGGCTTCTGGGAAGCAGATCCGAGACCATGGAAGACGGTGCCGGGGAAGAGGCTCCGTGTATGAGACGACGGTGGACCGGCTCCAGTGCGGCATACGAGGTCGTCGATGAGGCAGATGCGCTGCAGTGGATCAGTGCGCTGATGTAGAAGGGGAGGAGCACGAAGGCTGCGGTGCCATGGAGAAGTCTATTTTGCGGTGGGGATAGAAAATGGGGAGTATTCAGGTGTACTACTCTGGGTGCCAGGGTGGGGTTGGCTGGGTAGGGTGAACCTGAAGTTACGAAAACAGCCCCCTACCAAGCATCATCCGTAGGCCTGTTCCGAAGGCTATGATGGTAACTTCCCACTGCTCGAATCAGGGTCGCGGGAGATTTTCCCGCCGACCTCAAAATTTTGTGACACTGAACTCCCCGTGTGTCGTGTTGAGTGATTCGCCTATGCAACTAGCGAGTAGTACTAGTAAACTCTGCATATTAGGTTTGACTGAAGTCAAACTTCCTAAAGTTTGACCATGTTTATAGAAAAATATAAACATTTACCATAACAAATATGTATGATGTGAAAGTACATTCAATAATGAATCTAATGGTATTTATTTGTTATTGTATATGTTAATATTTTTTGTTATAAGCTTTTTGAGAGTTTACAAAACTTGACTTTCACCAATGCTAATACACGGACTTAAATAAAATCGAAGGGAGTACACATTTCTTTTCTTAGTTTGTAGTGAACTAATCATTTGTTGAAATTGTGAAATAAATATATTAGGCTATTGACTTCGAATGTAATGGTCTATACAATTCAATAGTTACAATCATTGTCGAATCCCAAGATGTATACAAGGTCTATAGTACTTCACAACATGCTCAAACTCACATACTCCTAGTCAAATGAGAATCTAAATGCATTTCATAGTTATTACTTTGTAGGATGCAACAAAACCAACCATAACTCTACATCAGCCATTATAGAAGCAACATTTTGGACATATCCCAATGTGTGAATGAAACGTGCAGAGAGAGCTTGCGAAGATGGAGCAGAGAGGGCAGGAAAGATTGTATGTATGTGGACGAGAGAGTAGGAGACAAACCTAACAAGACAGAGAGAGAAAGAAAGAGAGAGGAAGAAGTTAGGTCTGTGAGAAAGATGGAGACATGTAATACATGAGATGCGTGTGCATCCGAATTCTGTATACGTGGAAGGAGAAGAGACAACATGTTTGATGAGAGAGCTAGAAAAACATGGACGAGAGGGGAAGGATCTCGTGCATTGAGGGATTGATAATTTTGTGCGGGGGAGAGAGGGATTGGTAATTTTGTGCGACAGAGAGAGAGGGTGGGGGAGGAGTCAGTCAGCCATCATCACATCATCCTGCTTCCAAATGGCCCCACATTCTCTAGCGCGGTGTGGTCACCGTCTTCGATCTCCTGGATGCCCTCTTTGAAGATTGAGGTGTTGTGCATGTTGGGGTGCAAAGAAGCACAAGCAAGAGTGGTCGCCGTATAACCTTGGATGGGGATGAATTGTGTGCTTGGGGGAGGGGGTGTGTGTGTGTTGTGCTGTGTGTGTGTGTGTGTGTGTGTGTGTGTGTCAGATATTGAGAGAAAACAAACCTAAGGAGAGAAGTGGGTATTCACGAAGAGATTGTGCGGGCCTTGAGGTGGGCAGGGGTCGGGTGAGGGTGTCAAAATGTGCACGTTGATGCATGTGTTACATGCGATCGTGTGAGGGACGGATGAATCGAGAGAGATGGTTGTTGTGTTACGGATGATCCTCTATCTCTCTCTCTCTCACACACACACACATAAGTAAACTAGAAGATCGTTCTCTCATGTATACACAATGTATCGGCATCTGTCTATGTCTCACTCATGCATGATCATTTGCACATTCACACCTCTCTATGTCTGTATCACACGAACACCGTCTCCACATTTCCCTTCCACCACAACACACATATGGACACATACACACGTTCTCTCAGTCACACACACAAAATCAGTATTAAAAAATCTAGGGCGCACCTAAAACGTCCAAATCCAAATAAACATGAACTGGAGCTAAATTCAAATATATGGAAATATTGTAGCGTCAAGAAATTTTCCAGGAAAAAAAGTTGAGTAATATTCGGGGATTGTTTTCACACACACAAAAAGGTTCGGTGGATGTCCTTCGAGCGCGACACGGTGACGCACTGTTTGATCGACCGCGCGGCCGCGGTTCACGCGCTTGCATAGGATTCCATATAGTGGCTGTGGTACTAACTAATAAAAGCGCTGCCTAAGTCTAATGTTTATGTGTACTAGTACGGTTTTCTTTTAAGTTTGACCAACCCTATATAAAACTAAAGTAAGCTCCCATACGCGCACTCATCAATATGCCGCCGCCACCATTGCGCATGCCGGTGCCTTCCTGCTCCAGCCAACAATTTCTCGCCCATCACCGCCGTGTCGCTGCCATCCATGTGCCATGAAGCCGAAGGCTCGTCCGCTCGCGTCGTCGGCAGTCCCTCCTCGCAATGCTGCCGTGCTGCCAAGCATGCGAGCAGCTGGTGGAGCCGCGTCTATGCACGCAGCGTACGAAGAGGAGGATGAGCGCGTGCTCCAGCACACCAGCAAGGAGGAACTAGGGTGTCATTGTTGTCTGCCCGCGCAGAGGAGGCGCGCATGGTGGCTGTTGTGGCGGAAGCCGGTCGCACGTGCGTCGAGCCCGCAAACCGGGTGCGGATGCGGAATCTACCTTTGAGACCTTGAATGCCACGTGGATCCTGCAATCTGAAGGAGCAATTTAGGTCAGTCGACTCTTGTGAGTCGTTTGATGCAACATGGATGGCTAGAGGGCTTCTTCCACCTCTTCTGCCGTCTTCTTCCTTCGCTCCGTTGAACTTCTTTCACAAATCGACTGACCCAAATTATACTACTAGTACAAACATATTAAGTACAGTAGGAACACGAAGATACGAGCAGTAGTACCAACTGCAAGAAGAACAGTTGTACGTACTAAAGAGTTCAAATAACAAGAAAGAACATAAAAATAGTTCTACTGGGGCCTCAGCACAACACACACTTGAAAATAAACTAAGCAACTAGTCTACTTGACATTGCAGTAGAACCAGGATGAGCGAAGGCACTGCCACCTACTCGGAGTCCGAGTCCACGTCCTTGACTTTGTCCTCATCCCTCTTCCTCTTCCTCTTCGCCGACGCTTCTTTGCTTGAACCAGACACTAGGCTCTGCTTCTTCATCCAACCTTTGTAGATATTTAAACAAAGGTAGGCATCCATTGCTGCGTACAGGATGTGATCTTCATCTAATGTCTTCGACTCCCATGCATGATGAAACTCGTGATGAGGTTTCTTCAGTTTAGCGTATGAAGGGTCAATCATGGCTGCTGCCAGGGTCAGCATTGAAGGTTGAGAGGAGGACACCAGGCTTGCCTTCTGGAAATCAAAGGGCTGGCCTACAACAAGACCTATCCGACGCAGGACATCCCTGTCGTTCCTAAAGTCTACAGTAACGAACTTCACTCTTTTGTCCTTGAGTAAGTTCTTAAAATCCTAGCACTCAATGTCGGCATGGCATATGTGGTAGACCAAGCAAACATTATGTACGCAAACCTAGATCAGGGCAGGCTTCTTCCTCTCTGCCTCCTTTAGAATCTTCTCTCTTTCTAGGACTGTGGTGTACTCAACATCTAGCCCAGCGACCCACTCATCTATTGAACTGTTGAACATGCGTAGGAAGAGAGCAAGCCATGCTTTCACCGACGTGGATCCACGTGTGTAGATGACGATGAACTCATAGCTGGTGATGGCTCTAACCTGGTACTCAGCGGCGACATGGAGATTTGGGAGGCCATGGATTTTGGAGGAGGGTTAGGAGAAGTTGAACTGTTGTACCCCGCAAAAAAACTGGGAGCGAACTAATGTGAAAGGATGGGACGACTGGGAGCGAAATGTTGTAAGGTAGAAGACGGGGACGAGTAGGGCGTGCGAATGGTGTGGGGTTGCTGGCTTGCCCGGTGGATAAACGGCTGCAAGCCCCCAAAGAGTTCTTGGACGTAACTTCACTTAATTCCGTCAACCGTCACGCCTCCCACGACCTTCGCCACCCTCGCGCGGTTGCGCCCTTTGAGACTTCGACCGTCTATAAATGAGCAATTTTTTTTGCCTACTCCGCATGCATGATACTCCCTCTGGTCCTTTTTACTCCCGTAAACCATTTGCAAAGTGTTTGACAAAATTTATACTAAAAATATCAATATCTACAATACTGATTATAATGAGTATAAGAACTATGTTTTATAATGAGTGTAAAAATATTGATTTGACATTGTGAATGTTTATACATTTTTCTATAAGTTTGGTCAAAGTAGAGGTACATTGACTTCAGACAAAATTTAAATGCACAATGTAGACTAGTTCCTCCGTCCAGGTGCGTGCCATGTCCTATCTTGTCATCACAACAAGGAAAGCTATTAGAATACTACTACCTCCCTTCTAGTTTAAAGGGCTCGATTCAAAAATTTCACCTACTCTTAGCAAGATAGTAGAGGCGGTGGAATAGTTTTTGAAGTCTGCAAAAGTACTCAACTAACGCTGTCGTTCTTCACAAAAAAATGTGTTTACCAATGCATGTATGAACATTAGTTACTCTAACCCCCCTCTCTTCTTTAATTCTTTGCCAAATCAACATGTTTGCTATTCCTCTGTGCATGATACTAGCTAAGATACCACCATTATGGCCAGCCTTAATCATCGCATGCAATAATTTAGTGCACCTTGAAATATGAACATGTGTGGAGCGTGTATGTTTTTAATGACATGAGACTATACCTAGCCCGGCATGCAAGATGACTTATTATGCACCATTCCCCATACCTGCAGGAAGACCGTTCGTCTCCAAATCTTTCCTCTCCATGTGCGGAAACAATATGCCTGCCAGACTCTCCTTCTCCCTATGGCGGTCCCACCATTCCACCCCGTTTGGAAAAAATTTGCATGCATGACTCTCCTCCCCCCACGCTCGTCCAATCTGTTGTGACCAGCAATATTTCCACCCCTTCCCTCCCCTGTAATTTACTCCAACAAATATGCCCACATAGCTGTTACGTTAATCACGCAACATATCTTCCGGGACGCTGCTTCAGTTACTTAACTTCAGGTGCATTGGGTCACTGACATATGGGCCCAACAAGGGTCTGGCCCACATGTCAGTGATGCAACTGGACCTGTAGTTAAGTCAGTGCAGCTCAGTCCATATCTTATGTACGTGTTCCATTGCTTGTTATAAATACTGCGCCTCCCACGGCATTCGGAAGAACGCTCACGTTCATCGCTATCTCCTCCACCTCCCTCTCACGTCGACCACCATGGCATAGCCCCTCCCAAGCCCTAAGCACCCCTCGCTGCACCACCCGGACGGTCATGCATTGCCGTTCCGTTCCTCGCTGCCAATAGTCGAGGAGGACGCGTCGGCGTTCCACTCCTTGCCGTGACGCGTCGAGGTGGACGCGTCGGCGTTCCCAATCTCGCCAGCACGTGCGTCAGAGGACACGTCGGCTCCCCGCTACGAGGAGAACACCGTGCTGCCCGTCGAGCCCCCCAGCGTTGAGGAGCTTTGGAAAGAATTGGATGTCGCCATGTGGGAGGCTTTGCCGCCGGCAGAGCACGCCAAAATAGAGGTAGAGAGGAAGGTCGAGGAAGAGAAGCACGCCGCGGGGCAAGCTGCCTGGCAGGTCTATGTCGCGTCCGAGAGAGTCAGGCAATTGGCTCTTTGGCAGAAGGCTCGTGTAAGGGCCGTGAGGGTGGCAGAGGATGCCCGTGCCAAAGCCCTGAGTGCAGTTGGGCCCAAGCGCCTCATCTACGCTTGGCGGTACGTGGACAGGGTGCACGCTTCCAGCGAGGAGGAGTACCTGCTGGCTCTGGATCACCACACCGCTAATCAGCACCTCGTGAGTTGCGAGGCTGAGGAAGAGGCGTTGTGTCGGCGCGTTGGGAAACGGCCGTGCACCAGGGCACTCGTGGCGCGCCGCAAGCGCTCCTGCGAGCGTCGTGGCCTTTAGTAGGGAGTATAATTTAGTTTCGTAAGGTGATCTCATTAGTTTTGGGACGCAAATGATAAATCCCGAACGTTCGGGAATTATAGCATCATTAATTAAGTATGTAAGAGGGAAAGTTTGGAAACCTTGTGTATCCGTACGCATTTTGTAAGTAGGTGCATACAGCACAAACTTTAGTACTATATACTATCGCACTACACGTCTCTCTATATATATGCTTGCAGACTGTGCTACTCCCTCCGTCCAGGTGAATAAGTCATCTTTGGTTGTGCACTGCGACCAAGTAGGAGGGAAGACTTTATACACCTAGACGGAGGGAGTACTACTATTACTTATGTACGGGCAAATGCACGTTTTAACATTACGATGCGGTTTTTGTAAAAGTAGCAAAACAACACTAGTCATGCTTGTGAAACGATTCAATGCAAAACAAATGTAAAAATGCTCGTTTGATTGTTTACTTTTAACTTCCTTCTCTGTGGTTATTTATCTGTCATACTTTGTACGGAGTATCTCACTGGTCGGAAAGGCATGCAAATTCCCAAACCGCTTCCTACACCCTGTATCAAATTTTTTTCCTAACGAGTTGTATTGTGCAACTGGAATTCCAACTTGAGTACTAGTGCTACTACTAGGAGTACCAGGGGCCAGTTTGTTTAGGCTTCTAGATTAGTAGTAATCCCTTTACTACTAGCTTGGTCCTGGTTTATTGGTCCCCATTGTAATCCGTGTCAAATTTTGATCATAAATTTAACTAATGAAATGTTTGTGATGTCACATGCACTAACATTTTATCAGTTAAATCTTTGGTCAAAATTTACCACAAATTACAATGGTGACGAATAAACCAGGATGGAGGTACTCCCTCCATTTTTGCATACAAGGCCACTATAAAAAATACATTTTGCATCTATACAAGGCCACCAATAGTAATCGAGACAAATATTAATGATGTTTCCTCGTACTAGTAACCCATGGCTTAATTACTAGCAAGCATGTAGCGGATGATAATGACAAACTCATCTACTTCCTCTCTCACGGCCACTCAATTTCTTCTAATGTGCATGCACCCTATTAATTAACCAGGTAAACGAGAAAATAAATTGACTTGTAAAGCACACATTGATTTTTATCTTGGTACCTGTAATTTGAGTTTGTGGCCTTGTATAAAAAAATGAAGTGAGTACTAGTAGTAGTTTAGAAGCCCAAATAAATGAGTGAGGTGCCTTAATGTTACTCTCCACTTTGACTAGTCTTTTGGGAAAAGCTAGGGAAGAGATGGCTTATTTTTTAAGCCGCCAAAA
Source organism: Triticum aestivum (assembly GCF_018294505.1). NCBI lineage: Eukaryota > Viridiplantae > Streptophyta > Magnoliopsida > Poales > Poaceae > Triticum > Triticum aestivum. Next base: position 156,115,275 of record NC_057813.1, read on the forward strand.
GAACTGGCCCTAGGAGTAGTAGCTAGGGATCGAGTGTGCGAGATGAACCGGAGAAAGTAAATGCAGAGAGATGAAATACAAAAAAGATGGAGGGATGTGATGGTTGCTTGTCCGTTTATTTTACCAGGCCACTTATTACTGGCAGCGGTTGGGTTTTGTGATATGATGGCTTTACTGCCACGCCACGAGCAGGGTGAGACTCCCATGCAGCGCCGCCCTCTACACTTGTACTACATCGGTCGTGGTTTATTAGTCTGCCATTGAATTTGACTAAAGATTTAACTGACAAAATGTTAGTGCATGTCAACAAAAACTATATGTTTGGATTCGTATTTGAACATAGTTTTTAATGATATAATTTTAGGTGACATGCATCAGCATTTATCGTACAATATATAATGTTAGTTCAATTTTTGGTCGTACTAATCTATAGTAGTAAGGTGCTCGTGCGTTGCACCAGAGTGAAATGCATTGATCGGGGAGTTGTTTATTTTGACAAAGGATGTGGGGGTCATCTCATGTGTAAAGGGTATCGATAGGTTTCTTCGGATATTATTTCATCTCTAGAGCTGACAAACATCAGGGTGAAATAGATAAAAAGGTATCTTTTGCAAACAAAAGCGTTCAACTGTTCAACCTGCATCCAAAACTTGTGAAGAAATAACACTTATTGTGCTTTGCAAGAAATGATCTTTAAGAATTAGTTTTTGAGTATCGATTGTTATACATGTTGGCTATAGATGACATGGCACTTTCTTGTAGTCAACCGTTGGCTATACTATTAATTATTAACCATGCCCTTATACACCTAGACGGAGGGATTAAATCAAGATGACTTGGAAGGGGCAGAGGAGATGTAAGAAATGGTTCATAGTAAGTCTTTCACCAGTATTGTAGTAAAGTTCATACATGGAAGATTCTAGACTAAACCATAAATGGATACACTTTTATTCATGTGCGATACTCCAATAGAGCAAGATCATGCATGGAAGTCTCTACATGCTTAAACAGCGGATTACATTGAGCGAAGGCTAATGATCAACATTTAACTTGATAATGCATATGTCCAGGTAAACCTCCTTGGAGTCCCCGTGCACCGCGTTGGCGGGTAAATAAGACCATGGGTTTTCCAAATCCACATCAGCGGGAAGGTCCTCGCTCCGAAGAGTCCAAGTCTGTTTGATGTAGCCGGTGTCGCCGCCCACGTGACCCGGAGGGGTAGTAACACTGAGAACGCACCCGTACATTGGCCTCGTGTCAATGTCAGCGTCTGCGGCGTCGCCCCTGACGCACACTACAGAGATGGGGCAGCGGCCTTCGCGGGACTCGCCGGTGCCCACGATCAAGAGGAAGACACTGTCGTCCTCCTCCGAGACTAGCAGGCGGCGGTGATCCTCCAGCGACTCCGGCAGGGTGAACGGGTAGCACATCTCATACTTGATGTTAATCCGCCAAGGGCCAGTAGTGACCGTTGCACGCATCCTTGAGGTGATGCACCATGTCTGCCGGCGAGCCCCAAAACGGCATCGGGCACTCATAGCAGTAGACAAAGGGCTCCTTGGAGGCATCGACCAGGCCGTCCATGAAACGAGAGTGGCTGTAGGGGACGTTGTGCCAGTTGAATATATGAGCAAGTTACTACGATATTTAATCCGAAAAAGCACAAAATAGATCATGACGGCTGTAACAGAGATGAAACTAATCATGTGGACTAGCATAGTAGTACGATACAGAGTAGAAACATGAATTCTACCATGATTTCAAAAAGGAAGGACAGAAACACATATGGTGCAACTGGAGCAGCACCATTGGCATTGAGGTTGTCGCCCATGTCGTTAAGGAAGAGGTTGCCGAGGTCGGGGAAGAAGTCGCCGTCGGTGAAGTCGCGGATGCCAGCAGTCGCGAGAGTGTGCTCCCCAAATTTCAATAGAGCCCGCCGAATGGAGCGCAGGAGGGAGTGGTTGTAGGGGACGTTGCAGCCGCCGAATGGAGTGCATGAATAGCACACGCATCAGTAGATGGTGTCCTTACTAGTACTCCCTAGTCTCTATCTACTCTTATAGAAAACTGAGTTGGTGATGATGGTGTGCCTGCCATCTTGTAATATAGACCGTCTGATCTATATCTGACGGATAGAAAGCCAACTATGACAATTTTACGGAAGATACCCGCACCTCTCTCCACATTTACAAATAAGGCCTTGCCTCGTTCATCCTTATCTCCCACAACCTCGTGCTCCTCCCTAAGTCTCTATCTCTACTCTTATCTCTATCTCTACTACTCTTCTTTGTTTATTATAACAAATCGAATAGTACTGCGCCATCCGCTGCATGCCCGGCTGAACACGCCTCCTCGCCTCCATCATCACCAACTGAGTCTTTTATAGGAGTAGGAGTAGAGAAAAAACCGAGTTGGTGATGATGGTCTGTCGTGCAATGCACGGGCATCTTGCTTTTTTTGCATATAGTTACAAACACCAAGTAGACACGGTCTTTGACCATTTTACAACTATGTTAGTATCATTGTTTTTTTCTGACGGGATGTTATCATTGTTAGTGGTCAGCCGGTGCAAGTTATTGCCCCGGGTGTTTTAACCTTTTTTAGTAATGATATCTGGCGATTGTTCGGCACGAGCTCAATCCTAGCGAATCCCACATAACCGTCAGATTTCCATCCGACGGTGGCCTGTTTTTAAGCCATACACATGTACTGTAACTGCGTCGCAGGCGTTTGCAACTGCCATGTCTCCCAGCGAATGTTTGCTGGGGATTGGATTTAGCACGATTCGTAGTCGTTCCACACTCGGGCATTGAAGTTTGTAACTATTTTAGATTAGAATATACTACTCCTCCGGTGCTAGTAGTACAGCAGAGTCCTACTTAACTACTCTACTCAAGCAAGTTAGGGCATAGTATTAGGTACTGTAGGGAGTACCAGTACTTTGATCACTCAAGCAAGTTGTCTGGCATCGATATGACCCTACGCTGCTGGTATGTGTCTCGTAAGTCAAGCGGCATGATGTAGTCGTCATCACCTGTCCACTTCCCGCAGCACATATTCGCTTCTCCATCTTTGTCCGCACATAATCTCTTCCAATCTTCCATCCCCGCTAAGGCGCCTCCCCCCCCCTCGTCCGAAATCCTAGCACTAACAATGGCAGAATCGAGCAGCGTCCACCAAAAGAGTGGCTGGAATTCGCTTCCCACAGAGGTAATCAAGCTCGTTGTTTCGCGTGTGGACAATCTCAGTACCATGCCGCTCGCGGCGTGCTCGTCGGGGCTGTACTGTTTACTCAAAACCCTCAGGCTGGAGCTTTTTAAGCCAGCTCCTTGCTTGCTGATGCCGCCTGATCTTCAGAAACAGCATGTCATGCAGCATAATGATCATAGGGTGGCGAGCATCAACCCCCTTGACTGCGATCCGATCCCCGTCACCCTTAACTACATTAACGGTATGTACTGGGTCGGCATGAACACGTCTTGGATGGTGCTTGTCGACGGTTGTGGCAGCTAGATGCTCGTGGACGTCTACACCCGGTGATTGATCCCCCTTCCTTCGATTAACACTGCACTGCTTTGGCATCGCGGCCCAGAATACTCGAAATCTTACAGTAGCCAACATGATACCAAGTTTAATTTGCTCAAGGTTGTAATCTACCAAGTGCCCACAAGATCTGCGAATTATAAAGACTTCAGGCTAATTGCGTTCTTCAACCGCGGTCTCGCCTATCTTATAGGTCACTGTGGTAAGTGGATAAATCTGCACGTCCATCGCAGATCATACATCCTCCATGGTTCTCTGATGCCATTGAACACAAGGGCTTCATTTACGTTGTCGACTCCTTCTATGGCTGGACATATTGCTGGCCTACTCCAGTCATCGCTACAATTGGCTGTTACAGCAGTATGTACTTTCCTACGATATCATGATGGCTTGCTTATATTACTGTCAACATTTACTGGAAAAATATTCATGCTCATAACATGCTGTTCTTAAGATTGACTCCATCAAGAGCCCTTTTTTTGACTCCAACTTGATATGATGTTGTAGGCCGCCTGGTGTCCCTACCCTTCCTAATCCCAGAACCTTCAAAGAAAAGCGGCATGGCAGTTGTAGGTGGTTCCTGGCTCGAGCAGATGACGGTGAACGATTGATGATTATTCACATGTACCGAACGTGTTGTTTCGCGGAATACAATCACAGTCACTGCAAGGTCTTTGAGCAGGATCCCAGCTTCTCTGGGCCTTCAGGAATTTTTGACTGGAGGCTGGTAAGTAGCCTTGGTACACGCTCTCTATTTGTCGGACTGAATTATCCGATTAACCAGGAGATAACCGACGGCAAGGATCATGATGGTAGCACTGTTTCGTTCATCAGGCAAAACTGTGTGTACACAACGTACCATGCGTCTCTGCATGCACCATACCCTGATATGTGCCGCCACGCTCTGCGGCCCAAAGTAGGAGAGAGTGTCGCAAGTATCAGAGTTCGACCTGCTGGCTGGAGTTTCCCCCGTTAGGCACCCATCTGGTTCAAGCCGTCAGCCAATCTCCACATCTTAATAAATAGTAACATCTGACTGAGCCAGTTTGTTAGATGCGTACACTTAGTGTAGTAGGATCTTTATTTAGTTTGATGCATACACTTGTTCTTTTATGGTAGCCATTTTGTAATAATGGCTGATGTTTAGTTTGGAAGAGAGAGCTACGTCTTCACTCTCTGGCCTGCTTACTGCTTCTGTTGCACCCCCAACCCTGGTTGTTGCTGCTACTATTTTCAATGTACAATCAGTAGTATATTTCATTTTTTGGTTGAATAAATGTGTTGTTAGAACGACAAACACAATGTTTTGGAAGTCATTGCACGGTTCGATCCTTAGTGCCCCGTACCGTACGTAACGCATACTATTTTTCATACGGAACACATTTTCCACTTGTTGATAACATGCAGCCCACTGATGAATGCCCAATAGAGGAGCCCATAATTAACTGGAAGGGAGGCTCTCACATGAATCCGGCCCAGGTACATGCTCATGGTCCCCTAAACATAAATAAGTAAATAAATAAATAAAGCTAAATGCTCATGCACCAGTTCCTTAAATTCATGATTTAACAGGAGGATATTATTTCCTATGATAGTGTCATTACATTCAGTCAATATTATCCTGACGCAAAGATAGCGATCAGTCTTCTTTCTGCCAGCATTTTCTTCCTGCAACCAGCGGACCCATGCAAATCGTAGTCAACGTCGTAAATAGTTCCGGTCCATTTTTATTTTTCAATAAGAATGTCCAACCCAGCGCAGCACATTGGCGACAGCACTTTATCCTCCGCCTTGGTGCGCTCGGCGCCGCCATCCAGCCCTGTCAACATAGTTTTTTTCGAAACGGTCCCTGTCAACATAGTTGTGAGTATGACAGTACGGATCCACAAGGTCCACTCCCGAACACAAGCAAACGCCTCTTTTACTACTCAGATGCACCCCTCGTTTTTTTCACTCTAATCCACCCTGCTGATATCCGGGACCCACATCATTTTTAACGTATAGTCAATGAACGACAGAATTGCACAACTTTTTTTTGAGTAGTAATTCAGAGGAGCAGGCTATAAACGGGGTTGTGCGGTCTCTGTGGCCCGTCTAACAACATGACCAGCCCAGCAGGTTTTTCTTTGGGAAAATAGGTAGCCCGGTATTTCTTTTTGAAGAATACCCAAGCTAGGCCTATTTGTTTTCTTCGACTTACTAGGCTGCAAATCTTTCAAGACGAGGAGGGATGCATTCCGGCCTGGCCAAAGAGTATGGCCAGTGTCTGTTAAAAGTAATATCAAAGGGGATGAAAATTCCAAAAAAATTATAGCAAATGGGATATTAGTTTCTTTTTTTGTTTTTGTTCTTCACTGATATTTTATAGTATTTCATTGGATTTAACATGACATAGTACTAATTTATTTTTAAATTTGTTTTAGTATGGCTACTAATTTTTGGATTAAGAATATTTTGTTCCCCAGCCAAAACTTGTGAATTTTCAAAATTTCGCACATATTTAGTTAATTTTTCTAACCGTGGTACTGACCAGAAAATGGGCAGCAATTCTATAAATGGAAAACGGGCTGCAATAAATTCCATATAATTAGAAAATGAGTAAAAATTATAAAAATAATAGCTAATGGGTTGTACACGCCACAGATTTCGAGGCTGACTTGTTTACGCAAGGCTTTCTCACTCAACACACGATTCTAGCAGTAGTGACTGTTGGATGTCCATCCAACGGCCGACGTGCTTCTTCAATCTCTGATCTTCCTGCTCCAGCCGCCTAAACTAGCGCCGGCGGGACTGCCTGCTCCCTCCTCTTGTGGCCCGCTGTGATGCCGCGCAGGCTTCCTCGGCCCACCCTACTCCCTCCGCTGGCCTGGCCGCATGCAATCAACTACCTCCTTAGTACGCAAAAAAAATGATTCCTCCCACTAACATCTGGGGCGCACCGGTCGGGAGGCTGACCTGTGGGCCTACTAAGTTGACACGTACGCAGGGCTTGTCAACTTAGTCAACAAACGATTGTAGCAGCAATAACCGTTGGATTTAAATCGAACGGTCATGCTGCTTCTTCAAGTGCTACTCTTCTTGCACCAGCCGCCCAAACCAGCGCTGACGAGACCGCCTGCTCCTACCTCTAGTGGCTGGCTGTGCTACCGTTGAGGCCTCACTACCCCCTACTACTCCCACCGCTAGACAGGCCCTGCAGCGACGGCAGCCTCACACCGCAGCCGAACCAGTGAACCCTCGTACTCCTCTCCGCGTGGGCATCCACTACCACGTCTTCCCCGGCTCCGCGTCGTCCCGTTCCTAGGCCTCGCCGTCGTCCACCGCCCTTGTGCTCTCAGCATGGCGTGGTCAACGTGGTCATGGAACGACTTCCATTGGACGTGGACTGTACATGGAGAGGCTGACAGCTGGGTCCACGGCTGCACACAAGAAATTCCTCCTTATTACGCGCAAAATAATGATTCCTCCAGCTGACATCTGGGACCCACCGGAAGGGCCTCTGTATTTTGTGAAAAAATGTTCCCCCCGCTGACAGGTCGGACCCACCAGCTATATCTTCGCATGCAAGGAAGTGTCTCCTTATTACGCCCAAAAAAATGAACACCCCCCTGCTAGCTAGAACCCACCATAGTGGGTGGCTGACTTGTGGGCCTACTAAGTAGACGGGGATGGAGGGATTTGTCAACTTAGTCAATACTCCAGTGACCGTATGATGTCCATCCAACGGCCATAGTGCTTCTTCAACCTCTGGTCTTCTTGCTCCAGCTGCCCAAAGCAGCGCCGGTCGTGCCGCCTGCTCCTACCTCCCATGGTCGGCTGTGCTGCCGCGGAGGCCTCACCGCCCCCATACTACTCCCACCGCTGGCCAAGCGATCCCTCTAATCGCCCACACCCCCTGTTATTCTGCGGCGACGACAACCTACTACTCCCACCGCTGTGCTGCCGCGGAGGCCTCACTGCCCCCTACTACTCCCACCGCTAGACAGGCCCTGCAGTGACGGCAGCCTCACACCGCAGCCGAACCAGTGAACCCTCGTACTCCTCTCCGCGTGGGCATCCACTGCCGCGTCTTCCCCAGCTCTGCGTCGTCCCCTCCCTAGGCCTCGCTATCGTCCACTGCCGTGGTGCTCTCGGCACAGCGTGGTCAACATGGTCAAGGAACGACTTCCATCGGACGTGGACTGTACGTGGAGAGGCTGACAGCTGGGTCCACGGCCGAAGCAAGGAAGTGCCTCCTTATTACGCGCAAAATAATGATACCTCCACCCGACAGCAGGGACCCACTGGACGGGCCACTATATTTCGCAAAAAAATGTTCCCCCTGACTGCTGGGACCCACCAGCTACATCTTCGCACGCAAGGAAGTGCGTCCGGGCAAAAAAAAAACGATTCGCCCCCCTGACTGCTGGGACCCACCAGCTACATCTTCGCACGCAAGGAAGTGCCTGACAGTCGGGACCCACCTGGTCGAAGCGTACGTAGTGTTGTCATTCTGGTCGCGAATGTGTACATACATACTGGTGGATGTAGAGGCGCACACGTGTCGTAGTAGAGGCGCACGCGTAGCACGTACACGTACGTACAGCGGCCAGTGTGCAAGAAAGAAAATACGGCCACATACGTACATACGGGCGGGGTCTCGAACACCTTCTCGCACATAAGTACGGCCATGGCTCGTGTACATGGCTGGGTCGGAACAGAGAAACAACATCATCGTCGTGTTCATGGGGAGCCAACCGGCTGGGTCAAAACGGAATGCGTCGTCGTGTTCATCGGGAGGGCTTGGACGGAATAGGTGATGGAAACGAGGCCTGGCATACCGCAGAATGGAGGAAACAACCTTGTGTTCGACCGGCCACGTTCGAAACGGGATCCTGTTCATCGGAGGGGTCTGGCGTACCGCAAAACGGAGGAAACGGACTTGTGTTGGACCTCCTACGGTCGAAACAGGGTCCTGTTAATCAGGAGGGGTGTGGCGTACCACAAAATGGAGTAAACGGACTTGTGTTGGAGCGCTACGGTCGAAACAGGGGTCCTGTTCATTGGGAGGGGTGTGGCGTACCACAAAACAGGACTCCACGGGATACTGTTCATCTCCACCGTCGACCTCCTCCAGCCTCCACGGGCTACTGTTCATCCACCGTCGACCTCCTCCAGCCTCCACCTGCGACTGTTCATCCACGAGCTCCTGTTCATCCAGCCTCCACTGCGCGCTACTCCACCGGCTACTATTCAACCACCCCTCTCCACGGGCTCCTGTTCAACCACCCCTCCACGAGCCACCGTTCATCCACCCCTCCACCGTCTACTGTTCATCCAGCCCTCCACGGGGTCGTCTTGTTCATCCAGCCCTCCACGGGGTCCTGTTCATCCAGCCCAACCGGCTCGATCGACCGGGGTCATGTTCATCCAGAGGCAACGCCACGGGGTCCTATTCATCCACCCCCACCGCTCACTG
>NC_057813.1:156444126-156449009 GCF_018294505.1 Triticum aestivum
GACATCATACGTATTGAACCAGGCTTGGAGTCGGGTACGGTGTTCGGTTTGTAATGTAGTTGGTGGCCCATCGGAAAGTTATGCATTCGGGATTTAAACACATCACACGCCACCGTACCCATACATATTTTCGGGCCGCATGTTGTGTATATGGGGTCTTCTGATCGACCACGTCTCCCTTGTGCGGTTTTTTGTGACGATACACATATCTGTGGGCTCCCCGAGTGTATATATATCATCCCTTCGACCGATAACGAGGGGTATGTGTAGGCCATGAATGGATTCCTCCTAGTTTGTGTTAGGGCCGATCACCGTCACATGTCGCTCAACCAAAGCTTTAGCTCATGCGTTGTCAAGATTCCCTCCCACATGCTCGGATTGCTGGGTTCAACCTACATCATACCCTGCGTATCTCGTCCTTAACTACCTCGCCTTCATGGTTGTTGTATGTATCGAGAGGTAGGCACCACATCTAAATTGTACATTATTCTATATTGGCGTACATCATTTTGGGACGCATGCAAGAGGTGCTGGTTTTGTGGTCCCTCTCGTGCGATTTTTATGATGGTTCAATCTATTGGCCCAAACGGTTTATCGACAACATTTGACCAAATGATAGATTCATTGGTCCATCTTATGGTAGGTCATGGCGACATGCATGTATGACCAAAATATCGATAATTACGTGCATCCGTCCCGCTGACACGAAGTGGGAGGTGGTGGGCCAAGCATCCTAGGTAGCTACAACATTATGTCATTATAGATATATCCAAGAGTGCTTTCGGGTTTGCGAGGCAGGTGCCACCAAAGTTATGCATTGTGTATTTAAAATTTTAAACATCACATCCAATATTTCTACATATATTTGGCCACTGCCAGGTGGTTCTTGACTTCTAGCCCCTCTCATCGATCTTTGACGACGCGCCCAACCGTGGGCCCGCGCTGTCAAAGTTGTGCATTGGAATTTTGAACATCACAGACCACCCTTTTCACTCATATATATTTGGGCCACATGCTGGTGCGGCTGTCTTCTGACCCTCTTTAATGTTTTTTTGCTACAAAGACTCTGATGACGCTCAATGGACACGGGTATAATATCTTAACCGTGTGCGATGCAAGTGTGTTGTGAATCACGGCGACTGTGCAAGCGCGAGCGAAGGTGGAGGTACTGGCTTAATCGTGTGTGATGCCAGTGCACTGTAAAATCACCACGACCGCGCAAGCGCACGCAAAGGGTGGAGGTACTAGCTTAACCGTGTGCGATGCAAGTGCGCTGTAAAATCACCACCTGTGCAAGCTAAAGGCGGGTAAGTTTATTTGGAAATTAGGACGAACCATGTGTGATAGACTAGCTAGCTAGAAATATAAAAACAAACTACCCGCCTTGAGCATTGCAAAAATCGGCGCTTGCACCACTTTTTCTTATTATCATACACTCATATTGTTACTGGACCATGCCTGATCTTGGGCACTCCTGCCCCACATCAATTCCTTTACCCAAATTTTAATAGCCGCCATACTTCAACCGTTGCCCACACTCCTCCAACACCGACCTTATAGTAAAATTGCAGTAGCCGACGCATTTGAACCGTCGGCCTCCCTCATCCACCACCATCTCTACCCACCATTACTAAAATTTTCAGTAGTCGTGACGTATCCTCAAACACCCCCCTCCATAGTCCCCCACCTGGCCCCTCCCCCCCTCAAACCCTAGCTCGCGACCACCGCCGGTGCCGCCACCAACCCCTGCCGGTCTGCCCGTTCTTCCTAGCTTAGATAATAAAGTTCAGGTTACCCAGCGATTCTCATACCGTCGCCCACTCCCCTGAGTTTTTAGATGAGGCCTGTGGTGGCCCTCCCCGCCAGATCCACATCCCCTGCTCTAGAATGTCATAGCCTAAGCTCGACCACGTATCCCGGGGAGCCCGACGAGCATTCGGCCAAGAAGAGGTTTATCATGGCCTCTCGGGCGGACGTTTGGCGAGGTGGCCACCGTTCGCCCCGAACTGTCCATCCCAGAGCAACACGTCGCTGCCAAAGCCAGCGAAGACGTTGACTATGTTGCCATGCCGAAGGCTTCATGTCAGCGGGCTAGTGTATTACTGTATCTCGAGAAAGTTGGCTACGACATCAAGCTCGTCCCCAGTGATGGCTTCACGCGGGCTAATAACCCACAAATATAAGGGATCAGTTATAGCCTCTTTCGATAAGTAAGAGTGTCGAACCCAATGAGGAGCTAAAGGTAGAACAAATATTACCTCAAGGTCTATCGACCACCGATACAACTCTATGCATGTTTAACGTTCGCTTTACCTAGAACAAGTATGAAATTAGAAGTACTTTGTAGGTGTTGTAGGATAGGTTTGCAAGATAATAAAGAGCATGTAAATAAAATACAGGGGCTGTTTAGATAAAGAAACAACTAAATTAGTTTTAGTAGAGAGCTTTTTGTCACAAAAAAGTTATTTGTCCCTAGGCAAACGATAACTAGACTGATAATCATTATTGCAATTTTATATGAGGGAGAGGCATAAGCTAACATACTTTCTCTTCTTGGATCATATGCACTTACAATTGGAACTATGGCAAGCATCTGCAACTACTAAAGATCATTAAGGTAAAACCCAACCATAGCATTAAAGTATCAAGTCCTCTTTATTCCCATACGCAAACAACCTACTTATTTGGGTATGTGCTTCTGTCACTCACGCCACCCACCATAAGCAAATCATGAACATATTGCAAACCTTACAGCGGGAATCCCTCACGCTTGCGCGACACAGAGAGCACCATAGGCCATCACCAATAATAAAACATGCAACTCAAATCAATCAGGATCATCAATCAACCCATAGGACAAAACAGATCTACTCAAACATCATAGGATAGCCATACATCATTGAGAAATAATATATATCATTGATCACCATGTTCAAGTAGAGATTACAGCAGGGAGAAGAGGTGTTACACCACTGCATAGAGGGGGAGAGAGTTGGTGATGATGGCTGCAAAGTTGTTGGTGTAGATTGTCATCGTGATGATGGTCCCGGCGGTGTTCCGGCGCCACCTGGAGAGAGGGGGAAAGAGCCCCCATTCTTCTTCTTCTTCCTTGACCTTCCCCCTAGATGGGAGAAGGGTTTCCCCTCTAGTCCTTGGCTTCCATGGCGATGGAGGGACGGGAGCCCCTCTGAGCTTGGATCTCTCTTTGTTTCCTTCTGTTTCTGCGCTCTGCTACCTCTTGAGCTTGCGTTGGTTTTTTCCTTGAAGAGAAAAGGGTGATGCAGCAAAGTAGAGTAAGTATTTCCCTCAGCTTTTGAGAACTAAGGTGTCAATCCAGTAGGAGACAACACGACAAGCCACCGAATACCTGCACAAACAAACACCAACTTGGACCCAACGCGATAAAGGGGTTGTCAATCCCTTCACTGTTATTTGCAAAGTGAGATCTGATATAGATGGATAAACGCTAAAGTAATATTTTTGGTATTTTTGGTTTATGAAACGGAAAGTAAAAGATTGCAGAGAAATAAAATAGGAAACTAAAAATTGTAGATCGGAAACTTGTATGATGGAAAATAAACTCGGGGGCCATAGGTTTCACTAGAGGCTTCTCTCAAGATAGGAATTATTACGGTGGGTGAACAAATTACTGCCAAGCAATTGATAGAAAAGTGCAAAGTTATGACGATATCTAAGGCAATGATCATGAATATAGGTATCACGTCCGTATCAAGTGGACCGAAACGATTCTGCATCTACTACTATTACTCCACACATCGACCGCTATCCAACATGCATCTAGAGTATTAAGTTCATAAGAACAGAGTAACGCATTAGGCAAGATGACATGATGTAGAGGAATTAACTCAAGCATTATGATAAAAACCCCATCTTTTTATCCTCGATGGCAACAATATAATATATGTCGGTTTTCCTTCTGTCACTAGGATCGAGCACCGCAAGGTCGAACCCAAAGCTAAGCACTTCTCGCATTGCAAGAGATACCAATCTAGTTGGCCACACCAAATCGATAGTTCAAAGAGACTTCCAAAGATATCAAATCATGCATATAAGAATTCAGAGAAGATTCAAATAATATTCATAGATAAGCTGATCATAAATCCACAATTCATCGGATCTCGGCAAACACACCGCAAAAGAGTATTACATCGAATAGATCTTCAAGAACATCGAGGAGAACTTTGTATTGAGAATAAAAGAGAGAGAAGAAGCCATCTAGCTACTATGTAACGCCCCGGATTCGATGCGCCAGGTGTCCGCCAGTTATTTGCCATTGTTGCCATGTCATTTGCTTGCGTGTTGCATTTTATCATGTCATTATGTGCATTGCATCGCATTGCATTGCAACATGTTCGTCTCATGCATCCGGGCATTTTCCCCGTTGTCCGTTTTGCAATCCGGCACTCCTATGTCATCCGGCGTCCCTCTTTTGTCTCTTGTTGTGAGCGGGTGTTAAACGTTTTCGGAATGAACCAAGGTTTGTCAAGCGGCCTTGGTATAGCGCCGGCAGACCGTCTGTCAAGTTTCGTGGCATTTGAAGGTCGTTTGATACTCCAACGGTTAACCGCGTAGCCCGAAACCCCCCCTTTCTCTTTCCAGCCCAACACCCCTCTAAAGTGGCCCAAAACCCAGCAAACTCCCATCCATGCTCTCGGTCGTTCGATCACGATCGCGTGGCCAAAAACCGCACCTCATTTGGACTCTCCTAGCTCCCTCCACCTATAAATAAGTCCTCCCCTCCATTTTCGCAGATGAATCCCGAAACCTTAGATCAAATTGCCCCCGCCGCACCCGGACATGTCCGCCCGCCGCCGGACAAAGTTCGCCGCCGCGCCCGCAGCCAATCCAGGGCCGCCACGTTG
>NC_057813.1:156449238-156454926 GCF_018294505.1 Triticum aestivum
GGATGCCTCCCCGCGGCCCCGCCCCTTATTGGAGCCGCCCGTGCTCCCCCGCCGGCGCGCCCCTCCGGTCCGGCCCTCGCCCTGCTCGCCGGCCCCCGCCTCCCCACGCCGTCCCACGCCGGGATCCGGCCGGATCCGACGAGATCCGGCCCGGATTCGCCCATCTCCGCCATCTCCCTCCTCTCCGGCCACATCTCCGGCGAGAACCCCGGCCGTCCTCGTCATCCGCGCCCGGGTCAACCCTCAGATCCGGAGGTGATTTTCGTCTAAGTCCCCGAAATATATTGCATAATGTTGCCCTGTTCAACATGCCATAACTCTGCATACGTGGCTTCGTTTTGGACGTGTAGCATATCAAATTGTTTGTCTCGACGAGTACTTCATTTCATTCCATTGCATCATGTTCATTTGAGTCCATCTTGATGCCTGAATTATCGTTGCAAGAGTGCTATATGATGTTGTCTGCTGTCTGTTAACAGAACATGTTCATTTGTCATTTTTGCCATGTTTGATGTGTGCATCCTATGAGGTTGATGTCTACATGTGTTTTGAACTAGATCATGCCATCTTTACAGGGGTGTATGCCATGTATTTTTGTGATTAATGTGGTGACTAGAACAAGCATGCAAACTAGGCTTCGTGATGTTGCTGATTTTAGTCCCTGTTCTGCTGTTATTTTGATGTCATGTAAACATGTTGCTACATAGAGATCCGTGCATATTTTGAGATACTTCTGTAAGGATGTTTTGGACATATGGTTATTCTCTATCCATTCATGCCCCTGTTTGCACTTATGAAGTAGTCTAGCATGTCATTTTCGTGCTCTACTTTTGCTACAAAATGTTTCATGGCAGATTGTTTACATGTTATTCAATTTTGTCAAGGTTGTTGTAGTTGATCCTTACATGCTAAGAACTTGTTCTTGCCCTGGTTTGTTTCATAAACATGTTTTCTTGCTGATGCTATGCTTATCTTGTCATGCAATGACTTGTGGTGAGTGAATCAAGCTTGTTAAGTAGGGTACTTGCTGTTACTGTTTTGCTAGGTTGAATCTGTTATTTCGTGATGCTATGTAAACTTTCTGCTACAAGTCATTCCATGCATAATCTGGAGATGTTCACTAAGGGTGTTTTGTTCTACATGTTATGCTCTATCCATCCAGGCCACTGGTTGCAATTATAGCCTGCTGTAGCTTGTTGTAAACTTGCTCCAAAGTTGCTAAATAATGTTGCAATCAGTCTGTTAACATTAAGCTCAGTTGTTGCCATGCTTGTTGTTAGTGATCCATGTACCCTATGAACTTGCTCTTGCCATGCTTAGCTTCACAAACATGTCTTCTTACTGTTGGTTACCTTGACATGCCATGTATTGCTCTGTGGTGAGTGGTACAAGCTCACCAACATGCCTACTTATCGTTGTTCCTGCCATGTTTGAATCTGTCATATAACTTGCCATGTTTACATGGGTGCCATCATATCGTCTGATCCTTTTTGGCTTATGGTCAGTAAGGGACTCTTGTTCTATGAAATTAGTAGATTCATGCCATGCCTTTGTTTGCCATGATAAGTTCCTGTAACATGTTGTTTGATAGCTCTAAACATTGCAACCTGATGTTATTTTCTGCAAAGTCTGAACTGTTATTATTTGCAATCTTGCCATGTGTGTTTGAGCATGTTCTAGTGATTTCTGGAGATAGCTCAGTATTCATGTTTTGTTATGCTTTACCTGTACATCATGTCCATGCCTTTTGTTATCATGTTGAGCTGCTGTAGCATGTTGTTTTGATGCTTGCAAGATGCCTAGTTGCTGTTTTGGATAGATTGTTATGACTTGTATAGTGTATGTGTTGGACCGTTGCTCTGTTTTGAGTGTGCTCTATATGAAACTTGCTTAGAATTGCATGTAGCTTCATATTATCATATTGTCCTTGTTTTGGTGTGTTTGCTTGATGTTTGAATGCATTTTGCATCAATGCCATGTTTAACTTGTTTTGCTCATATCTTCTAGGCCGTAGCTCCAAACTAATTGAACTTTATATGTAACTTGACTAGAATCTCGTGTAGATCATCTTTGTGCATCTTAATTTGCTGTTTAACAACTCGAACATAAGGTTTATTCAGATCTGGACCAACTTCGAAATTTGCATACGAGGACTTACCGGAATTGTTATATGTTGTTTCCGGCCTCATTTAAACTTGCCTTGTTGTGTTGCTCTGGTTTGCATCATCTCTTGCCATGAGTAGCTTCATGTAGTCTTGTCTTGCATCATACTTGTTTGTGCATCATGACTTGTTCATGTGTGGTGTGTTTACCATGTTGTATGCTTCATGTGTAGATCTTCCCGGCAATGGCGCCAGAAATTCTTCCTACTACCTCTTAAGCTTGCGTTGGTTTTTCCCTTGAAGAGGAAAGGGTGATGCAGCAAAGTAGAGTAAGTATTTCCCTCAGCTTTTGAGAACCAAAATATCAATCCAGTAGGAGACAACGCGACAAGTCACCGAATACCTGCACAAACAAGCACCAACTTGCACCCAACGGAATAAAGGGGTTGCCAATCCCTTCACGGTTATTTGCAAAGTGAGATCTAATATAGATGGATAAACGCTAAAGTAATATTTTTTGTATTTTTGGTTTATGGAATGGAAAGTAAAAGATTGCAAAGAAAGTAAATAGGAAACTAAAATTGTAGATCGGAAACTTGTATGATGGAAAATAGACCCGGGGGCCATAGGTTTCACTAGAGGCTTCTCTCAAGATAGGAATTATTACGGTGGATGAACAAATTAATGCCGAGCAATTGATAGAAAAGCGCAAAGTTATGACGATATATAAGGCAATGATTATGAATATAGGCATCACGTCTGTATCAAGTAGACCAGAATGATTCTGGATCTACCACTATTACTCCACACATCGACCGCTATCCAGCATGCATCTAGAGTATTAAATTCATAAGAACAGAGTGATGCATTAGGCAAGATGACATGATGTAGAGGAATTAACTCAAGCATTATGATGAAAACCCATCATTTTATCCTCAATGGCAACAATACAATACATGTCGGTTCCCCTTCTGTCACTAGGATTGAGCACCGCAAGATTGAACCCAAAGCTAACCACTTCTCCCATTGCAAGAAAAACCAATCTAGTTGGCCAAACCAAATCGATAGTTCGAAGAGACTTGCAAAGATATAAAATCATGCATATAAGAATTCATAGAGGATTCAAATAATATTCATAGATAAGCTGATCATAAATCCACAATTCATCGGATCTCGGCAAACACACCACAAAAGAGTATTACATCAAATAGATCTCCAAGAACATCGAGGAGAACTTTGTATTGAGAATCAAAGAGAGAGAAGAAGCCATCTAGCTACTAGCTTTATGGACCCGTAGGTCTGTGGTAAACTACTCACGCTTCATCGGAGAGGCAACGATGTGGATGTAGAAGCCCTCCATGATCGAATCCCCCTTTGGCAGGATGCTGGAAAAGTCCCCTAGATGGGATCTCACGGGTACAGAAGGTTGCGGCAGTGGAAAAGTGGTTTCGTGGCTCCCCTGGTAGTTTTTGGGGTATTTGAGAATATATAGGAGGAAGATCTAGGTCAGGGGATCATCGAGGGGCCCACAAGGTCGGGGGCACGCCCTCCACCCTTGTGGCCACCTCGTGGCTCTTCTGGCTTGCACTCCAAGTCTCCTGGGTGTCTTCTGGTCCAAGAAAAATCACCGCGAAAGTTTTATTCCGTTTGGACTCCGTTTGGTATTCCTTTTCTGCGAAACTCTAAAACAAGGAAAAAACAGAAACTGACAGTGGGCTCTAGGTTAATAGGTTAGTCCCAAAAATCATATAAAACAGCATATTAATGCATATAAAACATCCAAAACAGATAATATAATAGCATGGAACAATCAAAAATTATAGATACGTTGGAGACGTATCACGCTCCTAGATTCTAGCCTTTCACCATTTCTTAAATTTCCGGAGATCCGTAACTCCGATTGGGCTGAAATTTTAACACAATTTTTATCCGGATATTAGCTTTCTTACGCCAGAAGAAGGGCACCAACCGCCTTACAGCACTACTTGGAAAACTCTTACTAGTAGCGTTGGTTTTTTCCTATTAGTAGTGCTGGCAGACACGCTACTGCTACGGCGGTATAGCTATTTTTTAACAGTAGCGCTTGTTTGTCCCAGCGCTACTGATACTTATCTGCAGTGCATGTAGCTAGCCAGCGCTACTGTTATTTGAGTGATACTGGTAAACTTTAACCCCACGCCGCTGCTAATTTTTGTAAAAAAATGTGTTTTGGCTCTGTACACATTTAAACAGATCCATCATTTATACAATAACATGCATATTCAGTGAAAAGCAAGTGAGTCATCGATGAGCCAAAGTTATTAGAAGTCTTGACATGTCTCTAGTATCTCATCATCATCAATCATGGTCGAACACATGTCTCGAAATAGCATTACAAGTCATTACAAGTTCCCAATACATGCAACTACATGGTCACATACTCATGTTTCATCATCTATGTAGACTATGATATGACTGCATAGAAGATAAGAGCGATCACGATGATCAAAAGTGGTAATATGTAGTAGCTTTTGCGGCACTGGTTCTGAATCCCCTGTTGTGCTATGAATCTCAAGTAACTAGCTTCGGCTTCCGCTCTACTATCAAACCCTTTCTGGCTTCCGTCCGAGAAGCCAGAGACTTGGGCCTGACACTCTGGCCACTCATCGTACACACCCGGAACATGTCGTACATACACGTCATACCACTTCCTCGCCATCGTTGATCTATATACCTGTCAGAGATACGCGCGCGCGCGTGCGCGCGCGCACACACACACACACACACATATATCATGAAGCGAATTCAACGAAACAATTATGAAATAGAAGCAACATATATAGTAAACATAGTTAACAAATTTCATCGTACCTAATGTAATTAACTAGAGCGTGGCACCATTTACATCTAATCACTACAAAAAAAAGACACATCCGTGACATTTTGGGCCGAACGAAATTTTTCTGTCATACTTATGACACTTCTATGACGATAATTGTGACAAAACTCGGTATCATCATAGATGTGGTGGGCTCCTACTTCTATGACAAAAAATCATGACAGAAAATGGGCTTTTCGTCCTGGGCGGGCCGGAGATGCAGCTGCATGTAATTCTTTGGGCCGTCTATGATGGAAAAAAACCGTGGTAGAAGCGAGGGCGAGGAAAATTTTGGGGAGTTCCTGGTTACGGTGGGTGGTTGGGGGCCGAGCGATGCCGTTTCTCTCATACACATACGCGCGTGTGTGCGAGGCGTTGGGCTCTAATTGAACCCGAGCGAGGCGTCGCCTAACTGAACCCGAGCGATTGCACTGCAGGCTACGTGTTACTGAACCCAAGAGATCGATCGATGGCTGTTAACTGAACCCGATCGAGCGATTCCTTCGCTACTGCTGCTAACTGAAGCCGATCGATGCTGCCTCTGGATGAACAGTGAGCGTTGCGGGGGGTGGGGGTTGGATGAATAGTTCCCGATGGGGGTTGGATGAACAGGACCCCGTGGTGTTGCCGCTGGATGAATAGGACCCCGATCGGTCGAGTCGGTTGGGCGTGGATGAACAGGACCCCGTGGAGGGCTGGATGAAGAGTGAGCATTGCAGGGGTGGTTGG
>NC_057813.1:156455221-156481416 GCF_018294505.1 Triticum aestivum
GGGCTGGATGAACAGGACGACCCCGTGGAGGGCTGGATGAACAGGACGACCCCGTGGAGGGCTGGATGAACAGTAAACAGTGGAGGGGTGGATGAACAGTAGCTCGTGGAGGGGTGGTTGAACAGGAGCCCGTGGAGAGGGGTGGTTGAACAGTAGCCGGTGGAGTAGCGAGCGGTAGAAGCTGGATGAACATGAGCCCGTGGATGAACAGTCGCAGGTGGAGGCCGGAGGAGGTTGACGGTGGATGAACAGTAGCCCGTGGAGGCTGGAGGAGGTCGACGGTGGAGATGAACAGTATCCCGTGGAGTCCCGTTTTGCGGTACGCCACACCCTTCCCGATGAACAGGACCCCCGTTTCTACCGTAGCACTCGATCACAAGTCTGTTTCGTCCGTTTTGCGGTACGCCACACCCTCCTGATCAACAGGACCCCGTTTCGACCCTGGGAGGTCCAATACAAGTCCGCTTCCTCCATTTTGCGGTACGCCAGACCCCTCCCGATGAATAGGATCCCGTTTCGAATGTGGCCGGTCGAACACAAGGCCGTTTCCACCGTTCTGCGGTATGCCAGGCCTCGTTTCCATTGCCTGTTCCGTCCAAGCCGGCTGGCTCCCACGCATTTCGTTGCCTCCCGATGAACACGACTCATTACTTTGCCTCCTGATGAACACGAAGCATTTCGTTGCCTCCCCATGAACACGACGACGACGCAGTTTCTTCGTTCCGACCCAACCATGTACATGAGCCCTGGTCATACGCATGCGCGAGTAGGCATTCGAGACCCCACACGTATGTACGTACGTGGCCGTATTTACTTTCTTGCACCCTGGTTGTTGTACGTACGTGTACATGCTACGTGCGCGCCTCTACTACGTCACATGCGCGCCTCTACATCGATCAGTATGTACGTACACGTTCGCGACCAGAATGACAACGCTACGTATGCTTCGACCAGGTGGGTCCCGACTGTCAGGCACTTCCTTGCGTGTGAAGATGTAGCTGGTGGGTCCCAGCAGTTAGGGGGCGAATCGTTTTTTGCCCGGACGCACTTCCTTGCATGCGAAGATGTAGCTGGTGGGTCCCAGCAATCAGGGGGGAAACGTTTTTTCGTGAAATACGGTGGCCCGTCCAGTGGGTCCCTGCTGTCAGGTGGAGGAATCATTATTTTCCGCGTAATAAGGAGGCACTTCCTTGCTGCGGCCATGGACCCAGCTGTCAGCCTCTCCACGTACAGTCCACGTCTGATGGAAGTCGTTCCTTGACCATGTTGACAACGCCGCACCGAGAGCACCAGGACAGTGGACGACGGTGAGGCCTAGGAAGGGGATGAGCGGAGCCAGGGAAGACGCGGCAGTGGAAGCCCGCGCGGAGAGGAGTACGAGGGTTCACTGGTTTGGCTGGGGTGTGAGGCTGCCGTCGCCGCAGGGCCTAGCCAATAGTGGGAATAGTAGGGGGCGGTGAGGCCTCCGCGGCAGCACGGCCGGCCACGGGAGGCAGGAGCATGCGGCACGACCGGCACTGCTTTGGGCGGATGGAGCAAGAAGACCAGAGGTTGAAGAAACACTACGACCGTTGGATGGACATCGTACGGTCATTGGAGCTAGAATCGTTCATATTTACTAAGTTGACAAAGCCCTCTGTCCCCGTCAACTTAGTAGACCCACAAGTCAGCCTCCCACCAAGGTGGGTCCCAACTAGCAGGGGGAGTATTCATTTTTTTGTGCGTAATAAGGAGGCACTTCCGGTGGGTCCGAGCTGATAGCGGGGCAAACGTTTTTTCGCGAAATACGGTGGCTCGTCCGGTGGGTCCCTGCAGTCGGGGGGAATCGATTTTTTTAGCAAAATACGGTGGCCCGTCCGGTGGGTCCCTGCTGTCAGGTGGAGGAATAATTATTTTGCGCGTAATAAGGAGGCACTTGCTTGCGACTGCCGTGGACCCAGCTGTCAGCCTCTCCATGTACAGTACTCTTCCGATGGAAGTCGGTCATTGACCACATTAACCAGGCCGCACCGAGAGCACCACTGCGGTGGACGACGATGAGGCCTAGGAAGGGGACGACGCGGAGCCGGGGAAGACGTGGCAGTGGATGCCCA
The DNA here is from genome assembly GCF_018294505.1 of Triticum aestivum. NCBI lineage: Eukaryota > Viridiplantae > Streptophyta > Magnoliopsida > Poales > Poaceae > Triticum > Triticum aestivum. The sequence goes on from NC_057813.1 coordinate 156,457,315, forward strand.
CGCGGAGAGGAGTACAAGGGTTCACTGGTTTGGCTGCGTGTGAGGCTGCCGTCACCGCAGAATAACAGGGGATGTGGGTGAGTGGAGGGATGGTGAAAGCACAAGTGCTCCCTAGGTGGTTTTGGTAATTAATGTCAACATATCTCTTGTTGGACTAACACTTTTATCTAGTATGTTTCAGATAAGTTCAACAATGGAGTGGCATGGACTAAAGGATGTGGGAACTCCCTCAAGATGCTAAGGACAAAGGATTGGCTCAAGCTTCAAGCTCAAGACTCTTCATTTTCCATTTTAGTGATCCAAGATCACATTGAGTCTATAGGAAAAGCCAATACTATCAAGGAGGGATGAGGTGTTTCTTAATGAGCCTCTTGCTTCATGTGCTTAGTGATATGCTCCAAAAACCCTCAACCACTTTCTCACATCCACATATGTCCTAAACCTAAAGTCAAACTCGGCCCCACTGATTCTTTCTATCCGGCGCCACCGAGTTTGGATGTCTTAGCCACTGCCACAAACCCTAGGCAAATCGGTCTCACCGATAGGGATCTCGGTCTCACCGAGATGGGATTGTAATCTCTCTATGTATGTCCATTATCAAAATCGGTCTCACCGAGTTTGAGCAATTGGTACTACCGATATTACAATGCAAACTCTCTAGTTAACTTATTATCAAAATCGGTCCCATCGAGTTTGATAATTGGTCAAACCGAGTTTGCCTGACCAACACTCTGGAAAGATTATTACCAAAATCGGTCCTACCGAGTTTGTGTAATCGGTCTCACCGAGATTACGTTATGCCCTAACCCTAACCGAATCGGTCCTACTGAGTTGCATTTCGGTCCCACCAAAAACCCTAACAGTCACATTATTTGCTAAATCGGTCTGACCGAGTTTAACGATTCGGTCCCACCGAGTTTGGTAGATTGTGTGTAACGGTTAGATTTTGTGTGGAGGCTATATATACCCCTCCACCTCCTCTTCATTCATGGAGAGAGCCATCAGACAAAACCTACACTTCCAGCATCCTATTTCTGAGAGAGAACTACCTACTCATGTGTTGAGGCCAAGATATTCCATTCCTACCATATGAATCTTGATCTCTAGCCTTCCCCAAGTTGCTTTCCACTCAAACCCTCTTTCCACCAGATCCAAATCCAATGAGAGAGAGTTGAGTGTTGGGGAGACTATCATTTAAAGCACAAGAGCAAGGAGTTCATCATCAACGCACCATTTGTTACTTCTTGGAGAGTGGTGTCTCCTAGATTGTCTAGGTGTCATTTGGGAGCCTCCGACAGTATTGTGGAGTTGAACCAAGGAGTTTGTAAGGGCAAGGAGATCGCCTACTTCGTGAAGATCTACCGCTAGTGAGGCAAGTCCTTCGTGGGCGACGACCATGGTGGGATAGACAAGGTTGCTACTTCGTGGACCCTTCGTGGGTGGAGCCCTCCGTGGACTCGCACAATCGTTACCCTTCGTGGGTTGAAGTCTCCATCAACGTGGATGTACGATAGCACCACCTATCGGAACCACACCAAAAACATCCGTGTCTCCAATTGCGTTTGAATCCTCCAAACCCTTCCCTTTACATTCTTGCAAGTTGCATGCTTTACTTTCCGCTGCTCATATACTCTTTGCATGCTTGCTTGCTATGTGTTGTGAATGTTAAACTTGTGCCTAAACTCCACTCAAATTTAAAGAAACTTAAAAACTGCAACTTTTGTACTTAGTGTCTAATCACCCCCCTCTAGACACCTCTTCTCAAGGTCCTACAAGTGGTATCAGACAATTGGTCTCCATTGCCTTGGTTTAATCACCATTGGAGGAAGATGGATGAGTCTACTTTGGGGAGTCTTAGACATAGAGTGCCTATTCTTGATGGAGAGTACTTTCATGAGTGGAAAAAAGAGATGCTTGTAATTTTCAATCAATATCATTTGAACAACTACATTGCTAGTCCTTGTGCACCTTGTGTTGATCCTATGCATCCTACCCTTGATGAGTCTATTGACATGATTAGGAATGTTAGAACTGTTAATCTTATCACTAGAGGCTTGCCTAGAAACTTGATTATAAAACTGCCTACTCTTGAGTGTGCCTACACTATATGGAAATTTCTTGAGGAACGATTTCCTGATTATTCTTTGAAAAATCTTGATGAAATTCTCCATAAATCTATTGATTTGAGTAAGATGAATACTAGTGATCCTATGTTTGGTGATCGTCTATTTGAGCTTACAAACCTTATGCGTGCCAAAGGAAATGTTGGTATTATTAGTGACATTATTTCCGAAGCTATAAGAATTCATAGACAAGATCATTGTCAAAATCACTCTAATGAATCACCCTCTCTAGGATTTGATCCACCACATGACGATGTTGAACATGGATACTATGATGAGGATGAGGATAGTGACTTCGATCTTGATGATGCAATGAGACATTTTGGTCTTATGGCAAATCTTTGGGGATACATGTCAGGAGGAAAGGAATGGGTCCTTGACAGTGGATGTACCGATCACATGACCGGAGATAAAGACATGTTTCGTGAGCTTGCTGATAATGATAGTCCTCGAAAGTATGTCACTTTCGGTGACAACTCAAAGGGTAAGGTGGTTGGCCTTGGTAAGGTGGCCATCTCACATGATAGCTCCATACAAAATGTCATGCTCGTTGAATCTCTTGGGTACAACTTACTTTCAGTATCTAGACTTGTTGATTTCGGTTTCAATGTTTTATTTACTGAAGTAGATTGCCAAGTGTTTCGTCGAGACAATCATAAAATGGTCTTTACCGGCATACGTAGAGGTGATCTATACATTGTTGATTTCACTAAAAAGGCTCAACCTAAAACTTGCTTCATTGCTAAATCCTCAAAAGGTTGGTTATGGCATAGACGACTAGGACACGCTGGCATGAGAAACCTTGACAAGCTTATTAAAGGAAATCATATCCTTGGAGTTAATGATGTCATATTTGATAAGGATAGACTTTGCAGTGCTTGTCAAGCAGGTAAACAGGTTGGAGGAAGGCATCCCGTGAAGAACATCATGACCACAAAGAGGCCACTTGAGCTACTTCACATGGATGTCTTTGGTCCCAACTCTTACAAGAGTCTCGGTGGAAATTCTTTTGGTCTAGTTATAGTCGATGATTTTTCCAGATTTACGTGGGTGTTCTTTCTTGATGATAAATTGCAGGTTCAAAAGATCTTCAAAAACTTCGCTAGGAAGGCCCAAAATCAATTTGAAGTGAAGATCAAGAAGGTTCGTAGCGACAACAGAACGGAGTTCAAGAACGCAAATGTGGACACCTTTCTTGACGAAGAAGGGATTTCACATGAGTTCTCGGCTACGTACACACCTCAACAAAATGGAGTTGTTGAGAGGAAGAACCGGATGCTCATCGAAATGGCGAGAACGATGCTTGATGAGTACAAGACGCCGAAGCACTTTTGGGCAGAAGCGGTTGAGACAGCTTGTCATGCAACAAATCGCTTGTATCTTCACAAGCTACTCGGCAAGACGGCATACGAGCTCCTCACTGGTAACAAACCCCAAGTTGGATACTTTCGAGTATTCGGCTCAAAGTGCTACATTCTTGATAAGCATCGTTGTTCTAAATTTGCTCCTAAGTCTCATGAAGGTTTCCTACTAGGTTATGGCTCAAACTCTCACACATACCGTGTCTACAACAATTTCACCCGAAAGGTTGAAGAGACGGTAGATGTGAAGTTTGATGAATCTAATGGCTCGCAAGTAGAGCAATTGCCAATTGATGTAGGAGACAAAGATCCTTCGGAAGCAATCCAAGACTTGTCTATTGGCAAGGTCCGTCCAACGAAGGTGAAGGAGAGTACCTCGTCTGTCCAAGTGGAAGCTTCTACTTCACGACAAGGTGAACCAAGAGTTTATACGGAAGCATCCACAAGTGGGACACACCAAGATGAAGAAAACGAGGAAGTGCATCAAGATGAACGTCAACAACCTCCTTCTCCACAACGACAAGAGAACGACAACGCCAACAATGAAGAAGGCCAAGAAGAAGAACAAGATGAAGAAGATGTTCAACGAAGACCCAAGCAAAAGCTTTCACGAGTTCGAGCAAGAATTGCTAAAGACCATCCCGTCGAACAAATCTACAATGATATTCAAACCGGGAGAATCACTCGCTCTAAAACTCGTTTAGCTAACTTTTGTGAAAACTATTCTTTCATCTCTAGCATTGAACCTATGAAGGTAGAAGAAGCATTGGAAGATCTAGATTGGATAAATGCTATGCATGAAGAGCTACACAACTTTGAGAGGAACCAAGTTTGGACATTGGTTGAGAAGCCCGACAACAACCACAACATCATCGGTACCAAATGGGTGTTTCGCAACAAGCAAGATGAAGATGGACAAGTTGTTCGCAACAAAGCACGTCTCGTCGCCCAAGGCTACACACAAGTCGAAGATATGGACTATGGTGAGACTTATGCTCCCGTTGCTAGACTTGAGTCTATTCTCATCTTACTTGCCTATGCTAATCACCATGATACCACCTTGTACCAAATGGACATTAAAAGTGCTTTTCTAAATGGTGAAATAGAGGAGGAAGTTTATGTTAAACAACCTCCCGGCTTTGTCAATCCTAAGAAACCCAATCATGTTTACAAACTTCACAAAGCTCTTTATGGTCTTAAACAAGCTCCTAGAGCATGGTATAAATGCTTGACCAAGTTCCTTATTGAAAAAGGCTTTGAAATTGGGAAAATTGATTCTACTGTTTTTACTAAAAGGGTTAATGGTGAACTATTTGTGTGCCAAATTTATGTTGATGATATTATATTTGGTTCAACTAACCCTCATTTTAGTGAAAAGTTTGGGAAGCTAATGTCGGAGAAGTTTGAGATGTCCATGATGAGTGAACTCAAATTCTTTCTTGGGTTGCAAATCAAGCAAACTAAGGAAGGTACTTTTGTCTCTCAAACGAAGTACACCAAGGACTTATTCAAGAAGTTCAATATGCAAGAATGCAAAGGTATGACTAAACCCATGCCTACTAGTGGACATCTTGATTTGACCAAAGATGGTGAACCGGTTGATGAAAAGGTTTATCGCTCTATGATTGGTTCATTGTTGTATCTATGTGCTTCACGTCCCGATATTATGCTAAGTGTGTGCATGTGTGCACGATATCAAGCTGCTCCTAAAGAATGTCATCTTAAGGCCGTGAAAAGGATAGTGAGATACTTAATCCATACACCAAATTTTGGCATTTGGTATCCTAAGAGGGCCTCTTTCGATCTTGTTGGCTATTTCGACTCACACTATGCCGAAGACAAGGTTGATAGAAAGTCCACTTCGGGTACTTGTCAATTTCTTGGTAGATCTCTTGTGTCTTGGTCCTCCAAGAAACAAAACTCGGTATCCTTATCCACCGCCGAACCTGAATAATTGTCGCTGGATCATGTTGTGCTTAATTACTTTGGATGACCCAAACTCTTAAAGATTATGGGATATATGAGAGACATGTTCTTTGTGATAATGAAAGTGCTATCAAAATTGGTCATAATCATGTGCAACATTCTCGAACTAAGCATATTGAAGTTCGTCATCATTTCATTCGAGATCATGTTGCTAAGGGTGACATTGATCTTAAGCATGTTCACACCGAAAAGCAATTAGCGGATATATTCACTAAACCTCTTGATGAGAAAGTATTTTGCAGGTTGAGAGGAGAATTGAACATCATTGATGCTTCAAACTTGGAGTAGAAACTCCATTGGATACATGCAAGACATGAGCTTATGACTAATCCTTGATATTTCTCTTATGATGAAAATCTTATGTCTTGGATATATTTGTATCTTGCATATTATCTAACCCATGTAGGTACTTGGTTGAATCAAATTCCATGAGGTTGAAACCTACTCATATCTTGATCAATCTCTACATCACCAAGTCTCTATACAAAGGTGGTTGAAGACAAGGAAGCACGAAATCATTCGAACATATCCTTTGACAAATTCTATGTTAAGCTTCATGAGTGTCATTTTTGGATACACAAGTGCTCTTCCTTGCAAGAACTAACCCATGTAGGTAGATGGACTCAAATTCCAAGTGGTGCTCCAAATTCTTGATGAGCTACATCAACCTCGAGCAACTCACACAAGTTCAACTACATGGACATCACCACCAACCAAGGTATGTTATTCCATCTTAGAGAAGCTTTACTCCGAGACATGAGCTAAAGCAACTCGACAAGATGTGAATACATCAAGATGCTTAAACAAAAAATGGCAACCCCATTTTGAGCTTAAACAATGAGTATGACCTATGATCAAGTGATCTCACTTGACTCCTAAGTCAATATACTCTAACATAGGTGACTTTGTCGCCGGCCATTTCTAGATGAAGTTCCCTTGTGTTTTCTTCTGTGTTTTTGCATTTGTCTCATGCATATCTGTTTCCCCTTTCAAAAAAAAAACTTCATCTAGATTTCTTTCTTTTTGCTCTGCATTCTATGCATCCAATTCCTTGCATATCATTCAGTTAATTCCTTGCAAATCTTTGTGAGATCTTGCTAGTCTAGTGAGCTGAGGTGACAAGTGTTTTCTCTGCGATGAACTCGGTTACACCGATTTGTTATTTTCGCTCCAACCGAATCTTTTCAGTACGACCGAAGCATACCACTCGGTGCCACCGATTTCACAACAGGAAAAACAGTTTGCCACTTATTCTGTGTCTCTTCTGATCTAGCTCCACTCAATGAATCTTGTCCTCTAACAAGCATCACATTTTATCATTGCTTTATGTTGTGACTCAAGGATCAAACCCATTCACGACAAATTCCAGAGGGAGAGAGAGAGAGAGATTACATCTTTATCAAGCCCTTCTTGGAAATTGATGTCAAAGGGGGAGAGAGAGATCACATCAAAGCTTATCATTTAGAGAGAGAGATCACATCTCAGAGGGAGAGAGAGATATCCTTCAGGGGGAGAGAATACTAGTAGAAAGTATTTCTCAAGGATCCCAGATGCTTGGTGTTCAAGAGGAGAGATGCCACATGTCTTCTTGAGGAGAAAGACATGTTCATATGTGCTTACTTGCATTAGTTTGCATTAGCTCTGTTCATTTATATCTTTTAGCTCTGATTTTCTGTTCCCTATCTTCTCCCAGTATCCCATGTTAGATTCAGGGGGAGCAAGACATCTAAGGGAAAGAAATCATTTAAATTCATTGCATATCTTTACTCTTGGGGACATGTCTAATCCAATGTGGTACTTAGTACTCAGTCTCTACATGTCATCCCAGTCTTGGTATTATTGTAGTTTCTTCTGTTTGCTCTGGCTAGTAGATGTACCTGTGTTATCTAACCTTGTTTGTGCAGGTTCATTCCATCCTAAGCCTACTCAAGACTACAAGGTAAGTATATGCATCACAATCATGTGTATGAGGAATTCTTGCTGATGTACATACTGTTTGCAAGAAGGACTCATGGGCATGAAGGTATTTCCTTTAATACTTTTTGCTCTGATGCATATGGCCAAGATACATGTAACACATTGCCTGCTCTATCATGGTTATGCTATCACATGCTTCTATATTTTATATTCACATGATTGCATACATGTAGGGGGAGCCTATGCTTGTTACATGTCTTTCCAAAGCTTTACTTGCTGTTCTTTATATCTTTATCTAAAGTTTTGATGTATGTTGTCATCAATTACCAAAAAGGGGGAGATTGAAAGCACAAGTGCTCCCTAGGTGGTTTTGGTAATTAATGTCAACATATCTCTTGTTGGACTAACACTTTTATCTAGTATGTTTCAGATAAGTTCAACAATGGAGTGGCATGGACTAAAGGATGTGGGAACTCCCTCAAGATGCTAAGGACAAAGGATTGGCTCAAGCTTCAAGCTCAAGACTCTTCATTTTCCATTTTAGTGATCCAAGATCACATTGAGTCTATAGGAAAAGCCAATACTATCAAGGAGGGATGAGGTGTTGCTTAATGAGCCTCTTGCTTCATGTGCTTAGTGATATGCTCCAAAAACCCTCAACCACTTTCTCACATCCACATATGTCCTAAACCTAAAGTCAAACTCGGCCCCATTGATTCTTTCTATCCGGCGCCACCGAGTTTGGATGTCTTAGCCACTGCCACAAACCCTAGGCAAATCGGTCTCACCGATAGGGATCTCGGTCTCACCGAGATGGGATTGTAATCTCTCTGTGTATGTCCATTATCAAAATCGGTCTCACCGAGTTTGAGCAATCGGTACTACCGAGATTACAATGCAAACTCTCTGGTTAACTTATTATCAAAATCGGTCCCACCGAGTTTGATAATCGGTCAAACCGAGTTTGCCTGACCAATTCTCTGGAAAGATTGTTACCAAAATCGGTCCTACCGAGTTTGTGTAATCGGTCTCACCGAGATTACGTTATGCCCTAACCCTAACCGAATCGGTCCTACCGAGTTGCATTTCGGTCCCACCGAAAACCCTAACGGTCACATTATTTGCTAAATCGGTCTGACCGAGTTTAACGATTCGGTCCCACCGAGTTTGGTAGATTGTGTGTAACGGTTAGATTTTGTGTGGAGGCTATATATACCCCTCCACCTCCTCTTCATTCGTGGAGAGAGCCATCAGACAAAACCTACACTTCCAGCATCCTATTTCTGAGAGAGAACTACCTACTCATGTGTTGAGGCCAAGATATTCCATTCCTACCATATGAATCTTGATCTCTAGCCTTCCCCAAGTTGCTTTCCACTCAAAGCCTCTTTCCACCAAATCCAAATCCTATGATAGAGAGTTGAGTGTTGGGGAGACTATCATTTGAAGCACAAGAGTAAGGAGTTCATCATCAATGCACCATTTGTTACTTCTTGGAGAGTGGTGTCTCCTAGATTGGCTAGGTGTCACTTGGGAGCCTCCGACAAGATTGTGGAGTTGAACCAAGGAGTTTGTAAGGGCAAGGAGATCGCCTACTTTGTGAAGATCTACCGCTAGTGAGGCAAGTCCTTCGTGGGCGACGACCATGGTGGGATAGACAAGGTTGCTACTTCATGGACCCTTCGTGGGTGGAGCCCTCCGTGGACTCGCGCAACCGTTACCCTTCGTGGGTTGAAGTCTCCATCAACGTGGATGTACGATAGCACCACCTATCGGAACCACGCCAAAAACATCCGTGTCTCCAATTGCGTTTGAATCCTCCAAACCCTTCCCTTTACATTCTTACAAGTTGCATGCTTTACTTTCCGCTGCTCATATACTCTTTGCATGCTTGCTTGCTATGTGTTGTGAATGTTAAACCTGTGCCTAAACTCCACTCAAATTTAAAGAAACTTAAAAACTGCAACTTTTGTACTTAGTGTCTAATCACCCCTCCCCTCTAGACACCTCTTCTCAAGGTCCTACAGATGGCCTGGCCAGTGGTGAGAGTAGTATGTGGGCGGTGAGGCCTCCGCGACAGCACAGCCGGCCACGGGAGGCAGAAGCATACAACACGACCGGCGCTGCTTTGGGTGGCTGGAGCAAGAAGACCAGAGGTTGAAGAAGCACTATGGCTGTTGGATGGACATCGTACGGTCACTGGAGCTAGAATCGTTCATATATGGACTAAGTTGACAAAGCCCTCCATCTCCGTCAACTTAGTAGGCCCACAAGTCAGCCTCCCGCTATGGTGGGTCCCAGCTGGCAGGGGGTATTCATTTTTTGTGCGCAATAAGAAGGCACTTCCTTGCGTGCGAAGATATAGTTGGTGGGTCTGACCTGTCAGCGAAGGGAACTTTTTTCCGCAAAATACAGAGGCCCTTCCGGTGGGTCCCAGATGTCAGGTGGAGAAATCATTATTTTGCGTGTAATAAGGAGGCATTTCCTTGTGTGCGGCCGTGGACCCAGCTGTCAGCCTCTCCATGTACAGTCCACTTTTGATGGATGTCGTTTGTTGACCAAGTTGACCACGCCCCGCCGAGAGCACCAGGGCGGTGGACGACGACGAGGCATACGAAGGGAACGACACGGAGCCGGGGAAGACACGGTAGTGGTTGCCCACGCGATGGAGAGTACGAGGGTTGACTGGTTCGGCTGCCGTCGCCGAAAAATAACAGGAGGTGTGGGTGAGTAGAGGGATAGACAGGCCAGGGATGCGAGTATGATGGGGCCGTAAGGCCTGCCAAGCAGCATAGCCGACCACGGGAGGCGGGAGCAGGCGGTTCCGTCGGCGCTGGTTTGGGCGGCTGGGGCAGAAAGATCAGAGACTGAAGAACCATGATTGCCGTTAGATTGACATCTAACGGTGTGACGCTGGTAGAGTCGATTGTTGACTAAGTTTATTTTTTGAGAAATCTTGTGTACGCATGAACTTAGTAGGCCCACAAGTCAGCCTTCAAATATGCGGCAGACAACATAGAGCCCATTTGCTATTTTTTAATAATTTGCAGCCCATTTGCTAATTTTTAAGTAATTTATTACAACCCATTTTCTGCCCAGGATCACGGTCAAAAAGTTCAACCTTATTTCGCATATTTCGGTGGAGTCTGAACTGTTGTAATCCCAAAATGATAAGTATTTTTTTAAGAACTTATTAATTTGCCAAAAAATGTTTTGTTTTTGTAAGCAAATAAGACGTGGGACAATTGAGTTGGTTTAAGGGAAAACCAGTGGTAAAAAAATCAGCGCTGGGAGGAAAAAAACAACAAAAATAAGGATGTAAATATGAAAAGGGAATTTTATGTATTTTCATGATATGTGTATATGAACTAGTAAAACTATAGGTAGAGATTAGAAAATGGATGTAGGACATGCGCTTCAAGAGGAAAATAGAACTGGGTTGTGTGTTTGATTCAGTAAAAAAACTGCCTGCGGATGTTGTAAGACAAAATATAAGTAATGCTGGTGGGCCAGAGGCCAGTAGATACCTGCTGGATCTTTGTGCCCCGTTGTTGTCATGGGCTAGGCCTGTTAAAAACAAAACCAAGCCTGGGCAGTCTACAGCCCAGTTGAAACTTGCTCGACCTGAAAAAACAATATATGTGCTCAATAAACAAGAGAGTTCTGCATGTACAGACTGATAACTAGGATGCATCAGGGATATTGTTTTTTCATCGTGATAATAAGTGCATGCACTTGTTTTGAAAAAATTGGAGAACTGGGAATTCGAACGGCAGGTGCTTATTATGCTACCCATCAAATAAAAATCAGGTGCCTAAAAATTCGTTTCAAAACAAATGATTTAGCTTTATATCCACGTCGACCCTCGGCATGATGGTTGGAAGCAAATGCAAGTTTATACCAAAAGATCGTTAACAACAATACCAACTTGCGGACGACAAGGTAGTACAAGTACCAATACCAAACTAACTTATAATCTTTTTACTCCTGGCCCTAGTGTTTGTCTGGTAGAAAATCTTGCAGAGGACTAGCTCCCTCTCCTTCTCTTGCTCCAGGTCCCCGAGGTGGTACTGGTGCATCACCCAGTTGGTCCTCTGCCGGTCGAAGTTCTTGTTGGTGTGCAGCACCAGAACCTTTTTGTTGCCCGTTTGCCGGCCGTTGACTATCACCGGCATGGTATTGCCGGTCTTGTGCCACATCGCGTGCATGCCGCACTCCAACTATATCTTGCGACGTGTCCACCTGCCCCTTTTGAATGCTCTGGAATTGCGCTGGAAGAAATGCTTCCTTAGGCCACTCAGTGTGATACCTGCAGTATTGTCGAATACATGTTTTAGTGTACGTAGTTGGCATTTTCATAACATCTTTGGCATGTTGCAGTCACTTGTTTCACTTTTTATTAACTGTCAAATTGTAATTGCTTCACTAGGTCTGCGTCTAAAAAGAAAAGTAGAGCTATAAACAAAGGAATATGTTTGTGCAAGTAGACGGCCGATCGGTGTCTTACCTGGAAGTTTCTCAGGTTGGGTGTAGCATATGCCGTGCTCCTTGTCAATGGTTGGTATGAACAAATCGATGAGAGGGTGAGATCTCGTGCTGTCAGCACTCACTTTGGCCTCAAGGTGCTTGATCAGCTCCTGATCCGTGGGATCGAACTTGACGCCAGCCGGTAGCACCGGCCAGTCCTTCTTCGACTTGCATCGGTAATTCCAGTTATATGGTACTCAATGAATGATCAATCGATGTTTTAAGTGAATGATGAAAGATTTCAACAGATAAGTGGTACTCCAATTTTGAAGTCTAGAATATCCGAACACGCCGCCGGAATTCTTGTGTCACCTCACGCGCAGTGTGTTGTCACTTCAATTCAATGTGTGGACATGATAAATAATTTGATCGACGTATACTAGTACTGCTACTGTACTACTTACTAGTCGTATTTAGTGTCACATTTTAACCATAGGTTTAATTAACAAGTAATCACTTGAAGCCTAATTGATGCACTTGATCCCAGGAAGGTATCTATCCTTCAAACCAGAGGAGTGCTCACGTCAATTCAATATATATATATATATATATATATATATATATATATATATATATATATGGCTTCTGCACAGCACCTCCATCATCATTATCAGTACATCCTACGCAGGTGAGTTATGATGCACTTGATCCCAGGAAGGTATCTATCCTTCAAACCAGAGGAGTGCTTCAAACTAACAACAATACATAATCTCCAACAAAAGAAGGTCATGCTATAGCAGCAGAATACATGGCCCAGTCTAGATATTAGCACGAATCAAGTTGTGAATATTTCCTGTTGGCATGAACCACATCGCCGCATGTCGGGTTTGCAAAAGCCATCCATCGCATGGAAGCTTGATGCCTTTCACACACTGAAGATTATCTGGCAACAAGCTGTGTTGACGAATCTCTGGATATGGTGATTCATAAAACCCATGGTATGATGTGTAAACACAGTCCCCCTGGCGAATGGAAGTTGCATAGCACGGTAATCATCGCCGGTGATATGATCGATGATTGGTTGGATGATCCGATAATTGAGCCCGACGAACAAGGAGTGGTTGCCGAGGCTGTAAACTCGCCTCCAGTTGAATACGCCTGGCCCAACAGAGCTGGGATCTTTCTCGAACACAAATCAGCCATAGCCATCAACGTCACGAATGCCCCATGCATTGTACTACATGTGGTTTGATGTAATGGTTTGGTCAATTTGGTACGTGCGATGAGCATCAAATGACCGCCGTCAGCTAAACGAGCGATAAACCACCACCCATCGGCTGGTATGATTACAGGTCCTGGAATCATGAAGGCCAGCGCATTTGCGTCTGCTGCAACAATTCAAATTGGAGACCAAAAGGACAAAAATAAACAATCATGTTCATAGTATGTGTGGAATTAAGATTATTATAAAAGTGACACATATCATAGACAGAGAATTGCAGTGCTGTGGTCATAATCATACCCCAAGTTAAAAAATAATCTAATGGCTTTCATATTCTAGCAATATGTCATGGTTCAAACATCATGTAACAATGAGAGGAAAACAACTATGACAGAGCCTACTCATATTCTACCATAGCACTTATTACTACTATTCTCATATCAACTCTAAGAAATAACATGTGTTGTTATAAAAATCTTGGAAATGAGAGTAACATATAGCAATCATGATGTTATGCTCATAATATGTATTCTAACAATCATTAGATGCCAATTGTTCTCATATCAACTCTAACAATAACATGTGTGGTCATAAAAATGTAGGAAATGAGAGGAACATATAGCAATGATGTGGTTATAGACATACTATCTATTCTAAATTTGTAACAATGAACAAGCAGTTGTATTCATAAGGTAAAGATGAGATGAGATAGAACAATTACACGACGATAGATTCCACTAGTATAGGCAGCCAATATGTGCGTCGACCGCGTAAACGATGCCATCATGCACTATAGCATCAGACAGAAATGTTGCCTCAACAGGATTGACGATGAGCCATAACCATGTATGTCGACCGGATTCCAGATAGACTAATCCCATGTTGAACAAGGCAATGAGCTTGTAATCCATGTAGTCTTCTGATGGTGTGGGCACTTCACAGATTACAACTTTCAGCAAACAGAGGTCGAGCCAAAAGCTTGACGCGTCTCGTGCGTGGTAGGCAGGAGTGTCCGGCGGGCCGCGAGGCTCGATGGCGGCGGTATCCAACGATGGAAGGGTGATCTATCACTGGGTGTAGATATCCATGAGACGCCACGGACTACCGGATTGGTGGATGAGGACGATCCAGTTGGCCTTCATGCCTGCCCAGTAGTGGCCGCGCATGAAGGACAGGTGGACGGGTAGTGGTAGCATGTCGAGGGGCACCACGGCAACCTCCGTAGGATCGTCAAGTTGGTGTCTGGGCCACCTGTTAGGATCGGGCATCAACAAGCAGGGTGTCTTGAAAAGTGCTGGCCGGTTGCAGACGAGTAGACGGTGCAAAGACACCGAGCATGTGGCCATACGGATGGTGCTGAGTAGGTCCATACGATTACAGATCTGCTCCAAGAGAACATCGGGGAGGGAATTCCAATCGCGGCTCCGCGTGTCAGTCAGTTCTGCCATTGGGGTTTTCGGTGCCTGCGAGCCAGCGGGGAAGTGGATTCGTGCGGGCGAGCGAAGAAGCTTCTCCTCGTGTGGCCGAGCAGTGAGTGGGGGGATATGGTACGCGCGAGCTACCAAGGAAGATGGCGCGGGTGGGCGAGCAGTGAGCGGGGGTAAATGGTGTGCGGCCGACGATGGGGAAGAGAGGAGGAAGAAGAGTGGAAGACGGGGAAGAAAGTGCATTAAAACTCAATTCTACTAGTACTACTACCAGGATATACCGTCCTTCGGAGTGTAAATAGTTACACCGATGACATGTGGGTCTACCACAAGAGGGCCCATATGTTAGTTAATGGAGGACAGAGGTGCGTGGGCATATTTGCGGAAGCGTGCTCTACTGCAAACATGATGGCAGTACTGGGTAAGGCTGATTTAGTAACACCAACACGCTGGTTCAGCTTATTAATTATGTGTCCCATCTGCTGCAGCATGTATTGTCACTTCACTGCGAAGACTAGTTGAATAGTTCTCCCTAACCGAGATGGGGAATAATGGATCGCGAAGACTTCCTTTCTACAGTATCCCTATGCCTCTACGCTCACTTCACTCATTTTGCTCTGTACCTAGTCACTTGTTGAAATCTGTAGAAAGACAAATACTCCGTACTTGGGAACAGAGGGAGTATCACCATATGGAGGGAACAGAGGAAGCTTGAAATATGAACATGTCAATGGGAGGGAGTAAGCCCCATGCATGCATGCATGAATGCAACATGCAACATGCAACACTCACACATACACATGGACGCACACAACACTCACGCACCCATGCGGCACACAGCACACGACGCAACACACACGCTCGCGCTCAAGTGCTCAACCTACTCCCTACGTCCGTGAAAGACTATACATTTAGAGATTTACACATTGACCAAGGCATAATTAATGCCCAAAAGTAGTAGACTTATGTGTGCATGCGACCATTGAGAGAAGAAGATTAAATGAAGGCTGTTGCATGCTGTAATTAAGGATAGACATGTAGCCTATACCTAGAGCACAAGTAAGTGCATTAGTCAATCAATATTGATTTAGATTAAAGGTTAAATGCATTGGAAGTGTAGATGTACATCATGTACTATACTCTTTGTTTTTAGCCGATGTACACTATTTGTTGGAAGACCGAGGGAGTACACGTGCATGCACTCACATACACAGCCAGGGTGGTTCGCGTGCAAGGGTTGGACTCCTGTCGCGCCTGCGTAAAGTTTTGTTTAACTGATTTCTTTGCTCTGCCAACTGACAGGTGGGACCCAGAAACTAGGTGACAATTTAACCAGTCAACAAAGTGCCACGTCGACTATGTGGCCGGTTAGTAGGGTGCAATACGGTGCTCTACGATGAGCTAGTGATTGTATAATCACCGCAAAACTATATATAGTGACCGTAAAGAGCGTATTGTTACATACGTTGACCACCAGTGTATTTTTCTCATTTCAAATTAAGCCATCTTAACCGGAAAGGACACAGTATGGACTAGTACTAGTACTGCTTTGATGTGTCCCATCAACTCGCCAAACGAGGAGAAGCTTGCTTACTATGCCTCTCCCTCGCCCATGCGCATGGTGGTTCGCAGGACGAGGAGAGGGCTTTGACTACAGTGCCCTCTCCCTCTCCCTCTCCCTCGCCCTCGCCCTCGCCCTCGTGGTGGAAATGCAACAGTTCAATTGGTGTCAGATTGCCAGAAGCATATTGTACTGTAGTATCATCATTGTTGGACCTTCCGAAGAGGCGAAGAGCCAAGTGTAAGGTTCACATGAGTACAAACTATTGAACCTCCAGAAGAGGCAAAGAGCCAAGCGCAAGGTTTAATAGGAGTTGTCATCCTAGTAGGATTGTACTACAACTATAGCAAATGATGCTACTGTATGATGCCGCCACGTCACGTATATCCAAAGTTGTGCCACCTTTTTTTCTCAAAGAGCGTGTTGGAGCCCGTGCAACAATCACACAAGTTGCATGTACACATAACACATTTACTAGTAATAAATTCTAAAGGACAAATGCCAGTATGCCACACAAGTTCATCTCCAATTCATGTGATAAATTTGTGCACGACTAGTCTACATATATTCACAGCGCTACCGTTCACAATTTACCGTACTCCACTTACACGTTATAGATGGGCTACATGTCCTCCTCCAGGTTCCAGTCCCAGGTGTTCTTCATGGATGGTAGTGGTGGGCAACGGGAATCATTGTCGTAGCTTTCTAGTTCGGTTCCACACGATGGAGACTCATCCAAGCTAAAGCTGCATAAATCAGGGATATCATGTCCCAGCATGTCGTTCATCTAGCGGTATGCGCTGAAGACACAACCATGCTTCATGAACGGCGGGCCTTCCGTGTCGTGCACGGAAGGTGGCATCCGCTTCACAATGGGGTAGTTGTCCCCAATGAAAAGCGAGTACTCTCCAAGAGTGTTCCTCGGCACCCACGTAGCATCACGGGGGTCGAACTCGGCGCCGTTCATCTGGTACACGCGGCATCTCAGATCTGGACACATGGTGACGTACATAGTCAAGGTCCATGCATAATAATGTTGTGCTCAAATATGGCGGTCAGTAATACTGTGCAGCAAATAGTACTACTCCGGTATAGAGGAAGTAAAATAACCGGCTTATTATATATAGCCACTCTTGGCTACATGGATGAGATAGTAAGACATGGAAAAACAAAAATGGTGGCAGCTAGTGGGTTCAAGTCTTCAAGGGCCTAGCTAGCTATACGCGTCCTCCAAGGTAAAAAGTACTCCTACTAGTACTAGTAAGTACTACTAGTACAACAATGAAAGAGAAGGCGAGAGGGTTAAAAAATGGAATACCTGGGTAGATGGTGACGGTCCGATCGTGGTAGATTTTGTGACCATGTTGCACATCAGTGGTACCATGGGTAACGACTGCTAAGATAGTTGATCCCAATATGCCAAAGTCAGCTACAAGGTTCCAGGTTAGACCGAATCGCGGTTGCAAATGCACATCCAGGATCGGCGATCTTATTTTGATCAGGGGATGACTGGTCCCTACAAAATAATGGAGTGTCGTTAGGGATGCAAATGATGGTTTGTGCATTCCGTTTGTAATCTCCCGTACCGTAGGATGGAAACCAGATGAAACAAGTCCCCTGGCTTGTCACCGCAAAGATGCGGACTAGATGGTGCACTGCGTCTTCGAACCCGTAGGGGTACAAATCTGTCGCCGCCAACATGCGCCAGCCTCTGCCGTTACTGCCTCTTGCATTGATGGCAATCCTTATGTCAAACACCGCGATGAGTAGTCGTCGTAGCCGCGTCGCTTTGTCAGCGGGTCTGCAATTGCTATCTTCTTCAATCTCATGTAGGCATCATCATACATATTCAAGCCCAGCCAGTCCGGAAGGCTGATCCCAATGGTGGAGAATGGTCTACCGGAACGGCCGCACTGCTGTGGATGTTGTGCAAAATGATGGTGGTATCCGGCTGGAGGTATGCAAGCCAATCTTCATTGGCACCGACCCAGACCTATATATAAGACGGTGGGCAGCGGAGAAATTACTGGATGGAAATGGAATAACTAAGTACTACATGATCAAGCTCCATTACTGACCTGCTCATCGGACAAAATCCGATTACCTCTCAACGTAGGCAACTCTAGCGGAGTCAACGTGCAACCATGGCCAGGGAGCGGTGGACTATTTGAAGGATTGTCCCATAGAAGAACCTTCTCCTCGAGGACGCATGGAAGACCAACAAGCATGGCCTTTCCCAAGCCTGTTTAAGCACCGTCTTGAAAAAGTTGGTGCAGGAAGCACCGAGTCTTACGGCGGTGAGGACGTCGGAGCGGCATGCGATTTCTCCTAGAGGATCGTCGTCCAAGGTCTCCCAGCCCCGATGAGGAGGAGAACCGCCTGGTGAATCCATGGGAGCAGTGACGAACTGCCTTCTCTTCGAGGGGGGGGGACTAGCGAGGAGGAGATAAGAGCGTAGTAACCGCAGGGCCTCGTCCCTTCCAACTGTAGATTGTTCCTTAGCAAAGGGGTGAGGCTATTATTTACTACTAGCACTAGCATTGTGGAACGTTATGGGATTGCATTATACTGTAAATAATAGCACTAGTAAGAAACTTTTGGCACTAGGTAGTAGTTTTTGGCGTGGATTAAGATATTTTGGGTATGTTTTTGCTATTTTTTGTACACGCCAACTAGTGTCAAAAAACGTCTTACATTATGTGACGGAGGAGTACGTACTCGTACTGTAGCAGCACTAGTACTACTTTTTCTCAACTAGTAGTGCGATGTACTGTACTTCTAGTCTAGTCTAGTATAGTGCACCAGTTTTGAACTCTTGAATCTCAGGGCCAAGGAGCTACAATTGGAAGTGGAGGGTACTACTGTTTTCTAGAACCATCGATGTACTATCAATGCAGGGAAAATACACCTGCGTAGTGGCCTAGTGGGTACTCTCGAGGCTCTATTCAGCCGCTCCTCTCACGTAGCTGGCCTACTCAGCCGCTCCTCTCATGCACACACTAGCAACCTGTTTATCAGCGACGGTTACTGCGGGGGCAGAACATTTGAGTTATTTGATACAACGAGACTAGGCTTTTCGCTTCCATTTGTGGAGGTGTAATGGATCTCGTCAAACTTTGTTAGTAGTTCCTTCTATATGAATGAGATGAAGCAAAGCTTTTGCCTCCGTTTCAAAAAAAACGCGTCAAGAGGAATTTCTTTTATAGTAGAGCCGATAATGGAGTGAAGTCCATGTTGCAACGCCACAAGCTATAAAGTAGTAGTAGAGCACTTTACGTACAGAGCCATATTGCACAGTTTCTAATGCCCCGCCAGGCTTTTCCGGCTCCTCGGGCTTAATTGGGAGGCGCTAGTTTAAATATGCTACTAGCTGATGAGGAAGCTGCAAGCAAGGTGCGGCTAGGTCGAGCACGTGAGCCATGGGATGCTGGCAAGGAAAACCCGTTCATGTGGATAGGCTATCCGGTGCACCCAGATTGTGGTGCCGCATGTCCGTTTTACTTCAAAACTCAAACTACCCGTGTAAAATATTGGCTCGCAGCGAAGTTACTATTTAAAAAAAAGGCCGCCGTGCGTTCGACCGGGATCGAACCCACAAAATGAGGTATACACTCCCACGACCACTAGTAGTACTCGTTGGAGTACAACGCAACCTAGAATCGCCTTTTGTCGCTAGTAGTATGTACATTGTTCCTTACAAGAAACCCCTAATAATGCAAGAAACCACTAAAATGCCAAGAAACTACTACCACTTGCATACGTGGCAGACTTAAGATAAGACTACCTTATCAACCATTGTACATGCTCTTACCAACCAGCCCTACCAAGAAACGACTACTCTACAAAGTGCCGTTATAGGCAAGTTTCAACCCATGGCCCTTCTTGGATACATTTGTTGTCAATCTAACCCTACCATCCAAACACCACTTTGGTTAGAGTTAGTTCAGGGTTAGAATCTAACTCTAACCTCTGACAGGGCACATGTCGCCCATTAAGTCAACGCCTTCTATTCGACCGTGCGTTATGACTTGTGCGACCTACATGTCAGTCTGCACAAATATCCCCGAGTGACCTCCTACCTCCGGCCCGTCCACCTAGTCATCCTCGGCCATGGGACGCAGCTACCGCCGCCGGCAGAAGGCGAGGTCAAAACCGCCGGCGATGCGAAGCCTATGTTGCGGCAGCGCGGATGCCAGCTCCGTCCGGCGCTCGCGGCCACTAGCTAGCCAAGATAGCTCCGTCCAGTTGCTTGTCTGCAAGGTTTGCTAGCTAGATTGGCATGGCAACGCGGCGGCTTGCTCGCGCGTGCCGCGCTAAGGCCAGCAATCTGGCTCAAGCGAAGGCTAGCTCGGTGGCTTGCTCGCTCGTGAGTCACGCTCAGGCCAGCCCGCCAACCCATGCGGAGGCCAGCACGGTGTCCGACCCGTTTGGCAGAGCGGCGGCCAACTCGCTCATCACTGGCGCCACCGACGAACACGCATCGGTACTGTTTGAAGTAATGTTCAGGAAAAATAATGATTTGAGGGGGAATAACAGGATAGAAGATCAGATGTGGGTCCCTCGTGTCAACGGTCAAACATAATGTGTTGGTTTAAGCTGCCTCGTCAACACGAACGTGTGGGCCAACCCTGTCATAAATGGGTTTAAACGAACCTAATCGGTAGGAGTACTAGGTAGTAGTTTTTGGTGTGGATTAAGAAATTTTGGGTATGTTTTTTCTATTTTTTGTACAATAGATTCTTCCTAGGGCTGGTTGAAAGTGGTAGTTTTTTGTTAAATACTCTACATATTGTAAGTAGGAGTGAAAGTTAAGCTTTGGAAGCCAATAAGCAAGGCTAGTTACATAGTGCATATGTATACATGATTGAAAGTAAATATCAACCATGATGGAAAACTCGAAACAATGGAATACTAGGAAAAAATGCATGGTTGGAAATACTAGCAATGTTCATGTGCGTTGCAACAAATCATAATTAGAATAATACTTATTCACAAACTTGATACAAAACACTCTAATTTTGATATACATATATCACTAGAGATATATTATGTTTCAATTAGAATATATTTCTTGGGCTGTTTTGGTGAGGTCAGGGAGGGATGTGGTTGTTTTTAAGATACTAATTATGGATTTTTCTGCAAATTGGTAGACAAGTGGAATGTTGGTGAGAAAAGGCAACAACTTACCTCACAGTTGTTAGATGTAGATCTAATGGTCAGAAACGATGGATGGCAGACACACCATCATCACCAACTTAGTCTTCTGTAGGAGTACTAGCAAGATCCGTGCATTGCATAGAACATCATGATGCATTTTTTTATAAAACACTTGTTGTGATTGACCCATGCGAGAGTAATCCCATGTGTAAAAACTAATGATATCTCGAGAAATATGAGATAAGGTGAAGAGGAGTGGGGTGTGGTGGTGATTGGTGGTCGGACTGAGCGGAGGCATGGGGATTGACGATGCCGGCAGCGGCCACCAGGCTAGTTTGTTCCAGAGGCTTCATTTCTTAATTGCTCAACAATGAGGTTGTTGGAGATAAGGATGAACGAGGGAAGGCCTTGTCTGAAAATGTGGAGAGGGGTGCGGGTATCTTTTAGTTTAATTTCCATCCGTCAGATATAGATCAGACGGTCTATATTGCAAGATGGCACGCATACCATCATCACCAACTCGGTATTTTATAAGAGAAGAAATATAAGTATGGAGATACAAACGTATTATCGATACTTGCTTCTGTAAACTAGTATCTACATTCTATTCATCGCCTCGACATGTGGGGCCTTAGCACAATGACTTCTCGACTGTGTAAAAAAAAGGTTTTCCCGTCGCCGATAAGGAGGGGGTGACGGCGGCGCGCTTTTTGGCTTGCTCTAGTCCTAGTAGTCATACTAGGTGGTCTAAGCACGTGTAGATTTATCCTTTTTCACGTCTCGTGTTCGCCGTACTGCCACGACTGTTGATGAATAGATGGTAAGTTATTCACGGGGAAACCCTTGTTGAGCGTGTTTGCGAGATAGAGAGACAGTGTGCGTGTGTGATATGTTAGAGACTGAGGCAATGATAACAGATTCTTTGTGTCTATGTGTGTGGAGGATAGAGAGAGACATGTACATGGGGCTTTGTGTTGTGTAACATGGAGACACATATACATAATTAGAGAGTGAGTGTGTGAGATACACATGCGGACATGGGGAGAGATGAGGATCCAGATAAATGGGTGTTTGTGCGTGTCTGTGTGTGTTTGTGCACGCGTTTGTGTGTGAGAGGGAGTGTGTGTATGTGGAGTACAGAGACCACTAATGATGTAAACCTAGTATAAGGGAAGGGGGAATGGTGTGACATGTGTAGTAGCGGGATAGCATGGGTGCGGGCGGGGGGAGAAGACTATTTGGAAGAGACATCGAGTGTGTGTGGGGGAGAGGGGTGTGAGAGCGAGAGAGAGAGATAGCTAGCGACACACACACACACACAGAGAGAGAGAGAGAGAGAGAGGAGAGAGGGGGCGAGAGGGGTCGTTTGTGTCCATAAATGGCATATAGATAGGGAGACAATGTTGATGTTGTTCGAAATTGGCCTATGTACGGAGACGCAAGGTAAGGGAGTCATCGTGTGTGTGATAGGGACTTCATGAGAGATCTAGAATAGATGGTGTAGAGAACAATGTGTGAAATCGAGAACTATGATACATTAGGGAGCTATGGAAAGAGTCACGACATATATGTATACAGGGAAGGAGCTGGGGCAGGTCCGCATGTGGGAGAGATAGAAAGAGGGGAGTGGTGCACAAGGAGACAAAGTGTGCTTGTTTGAAGTGGGGGTGGTGTGTGAGGTGAGTGCGCGAGAACCACATAACTAGGGAGATAGACTTTTGGGGGCGACGTTTTGTGTGTATGGGAAATATACACTCTACATAGTGTGTGTGCTTGAGAGAGATGCCGGGAGACCTAGAGAGTGGGGGAAGAGATGTGTGCATGCCCGAGAGACAAAGTGATAGAGACCTATATTGGGGTCCGGACTTTAGAAGAGAGAGGGGTGTTAATGTGCTCGTGTGTTGGTGTTTGGGGGAGAGAACGACTTCTCTATGTGTGTGGGGGGGGATGAGGGGGGTGGCTTAAGATAAAGAGTGAGGTGTCTATATTTTAGGGACTTTAGCGTAATTGAGATATTGTGCACTCATGGTTGATCAATTTGTTTCACAGTTTGGACTATGAGATAACGATACTTTTGAACATGCGTGATATACCTTGATGTACCAGAATTACAAACCCAAGATTGGAACTTTTGAATTCGACTCCATCATTAGCTTTTGTAATTCATTTAAACGGAGGTACATTTTTTAAGCCGGGATTTCGTGATTTCAAATTCATAAATCAAACCTAGAGATATACACATACGGGTATGTTCAAACTTTATAATCATCCACTTTATTCATACACATACACATTTTTGCTTTTGTCATCATATTTAGGATAAACACATTTGGAATTTCATTTGAATTGGACCATATGATGGTATTTGCTTGTAGTAGCTCAATGATCCATATTTGAATTGAATGGACAATCTAAGTTTCAAGTTGGAGACATTGATTTTCAAAACTTGCATTTTCTTTTTGCGTGCAAAACAAACAAATTGTCGGCCATGATATCATAGTCAACTGTACAAGAACAGAATATAATTTCAGGCGCCAAAAGCTTTCATTCCCGCTCACATCGAAATATCTCTCACCCAAAAGTTTAGTCCTGCAATATTCCTGTTTTACCCCTGCCACATGAACGGAAAAGGGCCGCTTTGGTAACTCCATTGTTTTCCCCTCTTTGCCCCCAACATTCTTCCCCTGAGCCCCTCCCCTTCCCCTCCCCGACCCCCCCCCCAACCACGGCAAGCCGCTGAATCTAGTCCCCTGCCGCAGCGGCGGACCTCACACCCCGCCGGATCTACCTTACGCACCTTGGAACCCCCAACTACCAACTCACCACTTCATCGGAGCCGCTTCAGTGACTGGCTTGTCCACCGCTCCAGATCTCCTTGACC
>NC_057813.1:156794843-156801563 GCF_018294505.1 Triticum aestivum
GGGCTCCGCCGCCGCCTCCGCGCCTCGCCTCTCGCCGGCCCCCGCTGGAGTGCCGTGACCCTGCGCCTCGCCTCCCTTCCTGGCGTCGCTTCGGCTCCCCGCCGGACTCGCCGCCCGCCGCCTGCTCGCCGTCCTCCGGCGACCTCACTCCGCCGCTGTCTCCTCGCCTCGGCCGCCATCTCTGTCCTCTCTGGCGAGCTGCTCCGGCCACCTCGATCCATGCGCACGCCAGATCTGGATCCATGAATTTGCCCGTCCCTAAGATATTTTTCATTCTGGTGCCCACTTTTCCATGACACAACTTTCTGCTTATAGCTCGGTTTTGTGCGTGCAATATATCAAAATGTTCATCATGAGATGCTCTTCATGTCATTCCATTGTTCCATGCTTGTTTGAATCCATCTTGATGCCATTATCACCATTGCAAGAGTGCTATATGATGTTAACTGCTGTCTGTTAACAGAACTTGGTGATTTGTCTTTTTCGTTGCATTTTGTGTGTTCATTCTTTGAGCTTGATGTCTACATGAGTTTTGAGCTACATCATGCTATATTTACAGTGCTGCAATCCATGTATTTTTGTGAGTCTTGTAGTGAGTGCATCGAGCTCGTGAAGTAGGGTACTTGCTGTTGCTGTTTTGCTAGGCTGAATCTGCTATATCATGATGCTATGTAAACCTACTACTACAAGTCATTCTATGCATAATCTGGAGATGTTCACTAAGGATCTTTTGTTACACATGTCATGTTCTATCCATCCATGCCCCTGGTTGCATTTATAGCCTGCTGTAGCTTGTTGTAATCGTGCTCTAAAATTGCTAAATAATGTTACTGTCAGCCTGTTAACATTAAGTTCAGTTTTGTCATGTGTTTTGCTTGTGATCCATGCACCCTATAAACTTGCTCTTTCCATGCTTAGCTTCACAAATATGTCATCTTACTGATGGTTACCTTTTCATGCCATGTATTGCTCCGTGGTGTGTTGTACAAGCTCACCAACATGCCTACTTATCGTTGTTCCTGCCATGCACTGTTATTCTGAATCTGTCATATCATTTGCCATGTTTGCATGGATCCTACCATATTTTCTGTAGATCTTGGGAATAAGTTCATTAAGGGAGTTTTGTTCTTTGTCTTTAGTATTAGCATGCCATGATAAGTTCCTGTAACATGTTGTTTGATAGCTCTAAACATTGCAACCTCATGTTATTTCTGCTAAGCCTGTAAACTGTTATTATTTGCAACCTTGCCATGTCCTTTTGAGCATGTTATGTTGTTTTATGGAGACAGCTCAGTGTTCATGTTTTGTCATGCTTTACCTGTAATTCATGACCGTGCCTTTTGTTTTCACATTGAGATGTTGTAGCATATTGCTTTGATGCTTGCTAGATGCCTAGTTGCTGTTTTGGACAGCTTGTCCTTTAAACTTGTTTCATGTGTATGTGTTGAACCGTTGCTCCGTTTTGAGTGTGCTCTATATGAAACTTGCTCGATTTTGCATGAAGTTTTATATTATCATGTTGCATCCATGTTTGAGAGTGTTTGCTTGATGTTTGTGTGCATGTTGCATCAATGCCATGTTTAACTTGTTTTGCTCATATATATCTTCTAGGCCGTAGCTCCGAATTAAATGAACTTTGTATGTAACTTGACTAGAATCTCGTGTAGATCATCTTGGTGCATCTTAACTTGCTGTTTAACAACTTGAACATAAGGTTTATTCAGTTCTGGACCCAATTTCTAAATTTGCATATGAGGACTTACGGAATTGTCATATGTTGTTTCCGGCCTCATTTAACCTTGCTTTGATGTGTTGTCTTGTATGCATCATCTCTTGCCATGAGTAGCTTCATGTAGTCTTGTCTTGCATCATACTTGGTTGAGCATCATGTCATGTATATGTGTGGTGTGTTTACCATGTTGTGTGCTTCTTCTTGATAGTTCATGTTTCGTTGCGATCGTGAGGATTCGTTTGTCTACACTTGGTTCATCTTCGTGGCTTCATCTTCTTCATGGACTCGTTCTTCTTCCTAGCAGGATTTCAGGCAAGATGACTATCACCTTGAATCTCACTACTATCATTGCTATGCTAGTTGCTTCGTTCTATCGCTATGCCGCGCTACCTATCACTTGTTCTTCAAGCCTCCCAATTGGACATGTCAGCCTCTAACCTTTTCACCCTTCCTAGCAAACCATTGCTTGGCTATGTTACCGCTTTTGCTCAGCCCCTCTTATAGCATTGCTAGTTGCAGGTGAAGTTGAAGATTGCTCCATGGTGGACAGGATTATGGTTGGGATATCGCAATATCTCTTATTTAATTAATGCATCTATATACTTGGTAAAGGGTGGAAGGCTCGACCTTATGCCGGGTGTTTTGTTCCACTCTTGCCACCCTAGTTTCCTTCATACCGGTGTTATGTTCCTTGATTTTGCGTTCCTTACGCGGTTGGGTGATTTATGGGACCCCCTTGACAGTTTGCTTTGAATAAAACTTCTCCAGCAAGGCCCAACCTTGGTTTTACCATTTGCCTCACCACCACCTATACCCTTCCCTTGGGTCGGCCAACCCAAGGGTCATCTTCATTTTAGCCCCCCGGGCCAGTGCTTCTCAAAGTGCTGGTCCGAACCGAGCCGCCTGCGGGGCCCCCTCGGGGAAACTCGAGGTCTGGTTTTACTCGTAGCCTGTCTCATTCGGTGTTGCCCTAAGAACAAGATATGTGCAGCTCCTATCGAGATTGTCGGCACATCAGGCGGCTTTGCTAGTCTGTTTTTACCATTGTCGAAATGTCTTGTAAACCGGGATTCCGAGACTGACCGGTTCTTCCTGGGAGAAGGAATATCCTTCGTTGACCGTGAGAGCTTGTGATGGGCTAAGTTGGGACACCCCTACAGGGTATAAACTTTCGAGAGCTGTGCCCGTGGTTATGTGGCAGATAGGAATTTGTTAATATCTGGTTGTAGACAACTTGACACCAGATTCGAATTAAAACGCATCAACCGCGTGTGTAGCCGTGATGGTCTCTTTTCGGCGGAGTCCGGGAAGTGAACACGATTTTGGGTTATGTTTGACGTAAGTAGGAGTTCAGGATCACTTCTTGATCATTGCTAGCTTCACGATCATTCCATTTGCTTCTCTTCTCGCTCTTATTTGCGTATGTTAGACACCATATATGCTTAGTCGCTGCTGCAACCTCACCACTTTACCCCTTCCTTTCCCATTAAGCTTTGCTAGTCTTGATACCCATGGTAATGGGATTGCTGAGTCCTCGTGGCTCACAGATTACTACAACAATAGTTGCAGGTATAGGTTATGCGATGATCATGACGCGAGAGCGATGTTTGCTTGTTTTGGAGTTCTTCTTCCGCTTCTTCTTCGATCAGGGGAAAGGTTCCAGGTCGGCAGCCTGGGCTAGCAGGGTGGATGTCATTTGAGTTTCTGTTTGTGTTTCATCCGTAGTCGGATGTTGATCTTATGTATGATGTATTTTTGTACCCTTGCGGCATTTGTATGTTTTGTATGTATCCCCATCTATTATGTAATGTTGATGTAATGATATCCACCTTGCCGAAGCATATCAATATGTGGTTCTATCCTTGGTGGGACCTTCGAGTCTCTTTAGGATAGGGTCGCATATTGGGCGTGACAAGTTGGTATCAGAGCCTCGACAGATCATAGGAGCCCCCTTGAGTGATCGTGTAGTGGCCATTGTTGAGTCTAGAAGAAAACTGTTTTCAGAGTCTAGTTATATCGGAGAGTAGGAATTCTTTTTACTCCTTAGCCCCTCCGTCCCTCTGGTGAGGAATCTTGACGTAGGTGTTTTGAATTACTCCTCTCCCCCTTCAAAATTTTCTTTAGGATCACGAAGTTGGTTTTTCGATCGTTGGTTCTCAGCTCTTTTCATCCGGTGCTTTTCCCATCAAGTTGACTCGAGCCTCTTCATCGTTGCCAAGTTCAATCCTCGGTTGTTTTCTTTTTCCCACCCGCCCACCCTTTTTCATCTCGGAGCCGGAGTCCTTAATCGAGTATCCATCCTACTCGTGTGAAGTCTTTGCTTCCTTCCCTCAATTATTTCAACTGGTGAATTCTCGTCTCGTTTGTCATTCTTCATCCCTTTCTTTTTCCGGTGCACTCAATTCAAGTTTTTCGGGTTGATCATATTGTTTTCCTTGGATCAAGTGTTCCCCTTGCTCGTTTGCCTCTCGCCATTTAACTATTCGGGAGTTTGGAAGACATCTCAGGAGATTCGTCTGTGTTCCAAATAATTCGAGATTGTCACCTCATTCAAATATTTTAATTGTTCCGGTGCATTATCTATCTCTTCAACAATCCTTTTCCAACGGAGTTTTTCTCTTCAGTGGGCCCTAACCCACAGGTCTTTTCCCAGGATCTTACCTGACTCTTCTAATTATTCCGGAGTTATTCTCAAATTCTTTTCAAGTGTGACGTAAGAATGAATTTCATCAGTCAGATGCCATCTCCAAGATCGCTTTCAAATTCTTTTCATCTTTGGTTCAACCCTTCCTCTTTGTCGTTCTCCGGAGTATCTCAGTAATTTTGGTGGTGTTTCTCGTCGTCATTTGAAGACCGAAGAAGAGTTTTTCCTCTAAATCTTGTCTGTTCTCTCGAAGTTTCGTGGTTCTAGCTTCATGTTATCCTCTCAAATTATTCCATTTGTCAGATATACCTTTTCTTACCCATCCGGAGTATGTCATAAGTTGTTTTCCTGTTTCTTTTCACCAGAGGCCATCATTCCAGAAGAATTTTTCGTCCTCACATTTCAGCTACCATTATCCAATTATCCCGGTGCTTCGTTCAAGTGTTCTTTAATCAACTCATGATCTCTTTATTCTTTTGCATCTAAATCCCCTCTAGCATATTGGTTCTTCTAATTCTTCTCGGTGATTCAATCTCTTTCATCAGTCATTTTCGAATTCTTACGGTGGTTCGTTCAAGATTCTTTTTCCTTGATTATCATATTAATTCATTCGTTCTTTTCAATCCTACCGGTGGTTCATGAAGACCTTCTCAAGTTTACGATATGTCACTTCTCAATCCTTTTCAAGAAGAATAAGTAGTATGAAAAATCCATTGCTTGTCATCAATTTAATTTAATGAAGGATAAGCATACAATAAATCTTATTCTTATTTCATCCAAGTGAGTAATCCCTTCCTTCGGAGTTTGTTCTTGATGAATAAATTCTAGTTCCAAGTGTTTTCATCTTTTCTTTTCCGGAGTTCAAATTTCCTTGGCCATTTCATCAGAACCTCCATCTAAAACATCGCAAGGCTCATCTTATGCTTTCATCCTTCATTCTATCTCATCATCCTTTTGTCACCGGAGTTCTTCATGGTGGTTCTTCATGATTTAATTCATTCTTCAAGAGTTCATCAAGATTTTTGTTGGTGGAGTTCAAGTATCTTTTCTTCTCGCATCTCGAAGTGCAATTAATTTTCCGTATTCTTTTCAAGTGGAGTTTTGCATTTCTTTGTTTTTCTCAGCTATTCAGACATTGGTTGTGGTATAATTTCACCTCAAGTTTTGAGTTGTTTTTGATAAGTCCACAACAAGCTTATTCTTTCGTTGTTGATGTTCTCAACAACTCCATTCAATCCTTTCTTCTAAGTTCTTTTCATTCTGTTTCAATTCTTCCAGAGGCATTGCATTGTCCGTCTCATCAAGTGCCATCCCATCTTGTGAAGTTCATGTTCTAATCCTTCCATTTTCAGCCGGAGTGCTGCCTAAATTCTTCCATTCTTATTCTTTTCCTATCTTGTTCTAACCGGAGTGCTTTCAGAGTCTATCTTGTTTCCATGAGCTTTTGATTATCGTCATATTCGCCGTTCATCTTTTCTACTTGAGTGCTCTCGACTTTGTTCATCTTCTTTCTTGTGGTCTTATTTCACCTCTTCCTCTTTCTCTTCCGTCTTGTTCCTAAGATCTCGGGACGAGATCTCCTATTAGTGGAGGAGAGTTGTAACGCCCCGGATCCGATGCGCCGGGTGTCTTCCAGTTATTCGCTGTCATTGCCATGTGGTTTTCTTGCCTGTTGCATTTTGCCATGTCATCATCTGCATTTCATCTACACGTTTTTCAAAACTTGCATCCATTCGGATTCCGCCGGTTCTCTCCATTGTCCGTTCGGAGTCCAGACACACTCGCACGCGCCCATTGCCCCTCTCAGACCTTGTTTGTGAGGGGGATAAAAACGTTCTCGGAATGGGTCGGTATTTGCCGAGTGGCCTTGGTATATCACCAGTAGACCGCCCGTCAAATTTCGTTCCATTTGGAGGTCATTTGATGCCCCAACGGTTAACCGCGTAGCCCGAAACCCCTCTCTAATTGCAGCCCAGCCCCTCTTCACCAGAGCCCATGAGCCCATCCAAACCCCCTCGATGCTCTCGGTCGTTCGATCACGATCATGTGCGCGAAAACCGCTCTCCATTTGGAGTCTCCAAAATCCTCCTACCTATAAATATGTCCTCCCCGTCCAAAATTCGGGTCCAAACCCTAGATCAAATCACCCCCGCCGCCACCGGACACATCCAGCCTCGCCGGACGAAATCGCCGCCGCCCCGCAGCCACTAGCGCCACGCCACCTGTCCCGCTCCGCCGCCACCCACCGCCGACCCGCCAGGCCCATCGCAGGCCCGCGCGAGCCCGCCGCCGCCTAGCGCCGCCCGCGCCTCCGCCTCCGCGGCCCCCCGTCCGCTCTGTCCCC
>NC_057813.1:156802190-156850563 GCF_018294505.1 Triticum aestivum
CCCCTGCCGGAGCGCCGCAACCCCGCGCCTCGCCTCCCTGCCTGGCGTCGCTTCGGCTCCCCGCCGGACTCGCTGCCCCGCCGCCTGCTCGCCGTCCTCCGGCGACCTCGCTCCGCCGCTGTCTCCTCGCCTTGGCAGCCGTCCCCGTCCTCTCCGGCGAGCTGCTCCGGCCACCTTGATCCACGCGCATGACAGATCTGGATCCAGATGCATGAAGGTTGACCCCGAATTTGCCCTGAGATATTTTGCATTCTGGTGCCTGCTTTGCCATGCCATAACTTCCCGCTTATAGCTCCGTTTTGTGCGTGCAATATATCGAAATGTTCATCATGAGATGCTCTTCATTTCATTCCATTGTGCCATGCTTGTTTGAATCCATCTTGATGCCCTTATCATGGTTGCAAGAGTGCTATATGATGTTAACTGCTGTCTGTTAACAGAACTTGGTGATTTGTCTTTTTCATTGCATTTTGTGTGTGCATCTTTTGAGCTTGATGTCTACATGAGTTTTGAGCTACATCATGCCATCTTTAGAGTGGTGCAATCCATGTATTTTTGTGAGTCTTGTAGTGAGTGCATCGAGCTCGTGAAGTAGGGTACTTGCTGTTGCTGTTTTGCTAGGCTGAATCGGCAATATCATAATGCTATGTAAAGTTGCTAGAAAAGTATGAGCACTGACAACTAGAATGAGTGTGTGAACATGAATGTAATGTCGCTGAGAAATACATACTCTCCCAAGCTTAGGCTTTTGGCCTAAGTTGGTCTATGCCCATGGATCAGAACTACTCTCTCCAGTGTACTAAGGAGTGTCATATGAGTACCACTTGCTGGTAATTTCCTCCGGATCCAACTCATAAAAGGACGGTCGATAAGGGTCAAGTGGTGGTTCCGGCTCAAGTTCTGGAGCTGATGTCTGGCCCTGGTACGCGTAGACAACCTCCGACAAGACGAGATACGTGCCTGAAGATAACTCAAACAAAGAGGGTGCACGCAAGATAATAGTCTCACTGTGAGTTTTATGAAATCTCAAATTATACTTGAGCATCTTCTCATCATTTTTGACAATAAACTCATGAGTTACCATACTCTTATAATCTAGAAAAGTAGGGGGCAACAGCTTTTCCTCTTTCTAATAATGCCTAATAGGTATCCTGAAGTGTTTAGCAAGGCGTGAAGCATAGATGCCTCCAAAGATGGGGCCCTTTGTACGGTTCAGACTTAGTCATTTAGCAACAATAGCGCCCATACTAACAGTGTTATCACGAAATAAAGCATGGCACAAAATAACAATATCAGGAACACTAAGGTTTCCACAGTTCCCGCGACCAATTAAGCCCCTACTAGCAAATATTGCAAAGTATCATAGAACAGGAAAGTGTATGCTAGTAATTCTTGCATCGGAAACCTTCCTCGTTTCCCCTATGGTAATCATATCAATAAATCCATCCACATCTCTACGATGTGGTTCCTCTATGCTGCCCCCGAAGGGTATGTTGCATACCACACAAAAATCACATAGTGGCATCTCCCTAGCCTCATCATATAAATGAAACTCCACTGAAGGTGGTGATTTCTTAGCATGAAAGTAAAAATTTGCACGAAAGTATTAGTGAGTAAGAGATACTGATCGAGTTGGTCGTGGAGAAAGTCGGTGAGGCCCGCATTATCAGCCAAAGAATAAAAATCATCATGAATCCCGGCTGCTCTCAAGAACTCATCACAAGGCCATTCGCACGGCCAAACCTTCGTGACACGAGGGAGATTATACTTGGGCTTTTTATTCTCCTTGGCTTGTGTATCCTTCGAGCTTTGGCTCGATGAGCCCCTCAAAAATCTCTTCATCATTTTCTGAAAATTTCTGAAAATTTTAGTAACTCAAAATAAAAGTGAACCAAACTCAACAAAATTGATAGCAACTACTCCCACAAGTGCCTAGAGACTATATCATGCATTAGAACTATTTGGGACCATATAAGTTTGACATGCAAGCTCAAGAACAGGGTCACCTTAGCAGCAAAAATTTGCAATGAATAAAGCACTAGAACAAAACCTAATTGAACCATTGGAGGAGTCACATACCAAAGAACAATCCCCCAAAGCAGTTTTGTGAATGGAGCTTTGAGCAAGGAGATCGAAAATGGCAGGAAAATGAGCTAGAACTCGTGCTTGAGATGGATGGTGATTTTTTGGGAGGAAGAAGAAGAGTGTAGGTGCAGAAATAAGTGGAGAGGAGCCACCGTGGGCCCACGAGGCAGGGGCGCGCCCCATGCGGGTGGGCGTGCCCTGGACCCTCGTGGCCAGGTGCTTGCTCCCCCTGCTGTGTTCTTCGTGCTAGATATTCTCAAATATTCTATAAAACATCATATTTAATTTTCAGGGCATTTGGAGAACTTTTATTTTCGGGATATTTTTTATTGCATGGATAAATCGGAAAACAGACAGAAAATACTATTTTTACTTTATTTAACCTAAATACAAAAAGTAAAAAGAGGATACAGAAGGTTGTGCTTTCTAACTTCATCCATCTCATGCTCATCAAAAGGAATCCACTAACAAGGTTGATCTTGTTAACAAACTCATTCCGAATAACATGGAACCGGAGAAATTTCAAATAACACTAGGTTACCTAAACGGGGATATGCACATCCCCAATAATAAGAATATCATATTTCTTCTTGACAGTTGTAAGTGCATCTAGTGCCCCTTAGTGATTTTGGTGTATTGAAGACTTATAGGTTAAGTAACTGATGCATTTGTTAGTGTACACAGGTCTATAAGTCTATGAGGAGTTTGATATTTACTGATAAAGTCGACCCCTAAAAGTGAAGTTCTTCAACTGAAGACTTTGGATTTCTAAAGACTTTTTGAAGACTTTGAAAGTGAAGAAATTGTTATGACCTTGAAGACTTGGCAATCATTCGAGGAACATGAGGCGTGAAGACTTTTGTTTTCGTAGTTTCATTTTCTCTTTCTTGAGTCATAGGAAACACCGTACTGTTAAAGGGGGTCGAGTAAATACTAAGGAAAAATTTCCATCTGATGCTCAACTCAAAATTCTACACCTACCAATCCCTTAGAGTTAAGCCATTGGAAATCTCATACGGTTCAGTCATATTCTTCAGTGATAGAGACGAAGTTCTTCTGGTCTCTGAGGAATTTGTTCTGACTGAGGAGTTAGGAATTCGCCAGTGCGGATTGCCTACACAGTGAGGAACATGACAGACCTGAGGAATTTGATAGTCAAAATTCTGACCGATGCCGTGCTACACGCCAGCTGTCCCAAAATATCCTACCACCTAACGATCATATCAGTCAAGGGCATTTATGTCTTATCATGTCGAGCTGCTCCCTAGGCTATAAATAGCCGCCCCCTACAACCACTAGCTAGTTGGCTGCTCCGAGAGAAACTGACACTTGTTATTTGAGAGCATCCCATCCTCCGAGGACTTTGAGCAAAAAACATCAAGTGAGGAAAACCCAAACCCAACACACCTACAATCCAAAGTGATTGAGCATCACTGAGGAGATTGATCCTGCGTGGATCCGACGCTTGTTACCTTTTAAGATTGTGCTTCTTCCATAAGGTTAGGCGTCAAGGCCTAGAGCATCCAAGAGGAATTGTGGATCGCCGAGTGACCTAGTCTGTGAAGGTTTGGAAGTCACCTGAAGGCTTACCACGAGTGATTGGGCGAGGTCTGTGTGACCTTAGCTCAAGGAGAATATGGTGAGGACTGTGTGTCCAGGACTGTGTGTCCTCGATTTTGAATACTCAGCCGCTCCAACCAGACGGACAACTGAGACTACAGTTGGAACTGGTTTACCAAATCATTGTCTTCACCAAGCTTACTGGTTCTATTTCCTCAACTCTTTCATTTCCTCATTTCTGTTGTTGTGTGCTTGTTCATATCTGTTTGTAGACTTTAACTGAAGACTTTCTCAATTTCCTTAGTTCAATTTCTTCAGTCTGTCCATCTTCATCCTGTGTTATCCTGTGCTTATGCTTTCTGTACTCTGTGCTTGTCTTCATTTCATCATGATGACCATGCTTGTGTTTTGCTATGTTTACTTTTGAGTACTTATTCCGCTGCAAGTAGTTCTTCAGTTAGGAATTTCCTCACCAGCAAATTCCTCAGTGAAGAATTCATGAAAATCGCCTATTCACCCCCCTCTAGTCGATATAACGCACTTTCAATTGGTATCAGAGCAAGGTACGCCCTTGTTCTATGTGATTTTGGTTTAACCGCCTGGAGTTTCAGTTATGTCGACCGCAGGTATGATCAAGGTCTCTGCTGGGTGTCCTACCTTCGATGGAACAGACTACCCCTACTGGAAGAATAAGATGCGAATGCATCTTGAGGCAATTGATAACGATCTCTGGTATGTTGTGGAAAATGGTGTTCCCTCAGTCACACCTTCTATAAATGCTACTGATGTGAAGAGATTCAAGCAACTCGATTCTCAAGCGAAGAATTCATATGTGGCCATCTGAGCAAAGGGCAGTATGGAAGAGTGAGTGCTTTGGAAACTGCTAAGGTTATCTGGGATAGGCTCTCCAAAGTAAATGAAGGAGTCTCAACTCAACGTGACTCTCGTGTTGACATTCTTTGCAATCTCTTCAACCGCTTCAAAAGACTCGACAATGAAAATGTTCAGCAAACCTTCGATCGCCTCACTGACATCTCAAATAAGCTTCAAGCACTTGGTGCCACGGACATCACCGACCATGAGGTGGTGAAGAAATTGCTGAGATCGCTTGATTCTTCATTTGACACTCTGGCACTGATGATTCAAGAACGTGGTGATTACAAGTCACTTGATCCCGCTGATATCCTCGAGAGACTAAACACTCATGAGTTCCAGCTTACTGAGAAGAGAGATCTCTATGGTTCGAGCTATGGCATACCACGTGCTCTGAAGGCCAAGGCAGTCTCTGAGTCTGAAGATGAAGACTCTGGCAGCAGCCTTGGTGATCGTGATGAACTGATCCAGGATCTAGCACTACTCATGAAGAAATTTCAGAAGTTCTCAAGACGTGGCCACTTTGGAAAATCCTCAAGGAGTAATGATTCCTCATCCAACGACTACAAGAAGAGGCTATGCCACAAATGCAAGAAACCTGATCACTACATTCAAGATTGTCCTCAGTGGGATAAGGAATTAAAGAAGAAGAAGTACAAGGACTACAGTTCTGATGACGCAAAGAAGAAGAAGAAATCTTCAAAGTCTTCATCATCAAAATCCTCAAAATCTTCATCTCACAAGAAGAGCAGCTCCAAGAAGGCTCGAACATTCATTAGCAAGGAAATGGACTCTGAGGCTGAATCTGAGGAACATGATGAAGAGGAGGCATCTGAGGAGTCCGAGTCTGGTGTGGCGAGCATAGCTCTCGCTACCGCATTTGTCAGCAAGTCTATCTTCAACTCTGAAGAAAACGACATCACCAACAAGGCTGATGAAGGCAATGATGACTATGCTCCCACCTATTGCTTTATGGCAAAGGGTGCCAAGGTAACTAAATACCCCTCCTCTGAATCTAGTGAGGATGAATCTGATGAAAACCTCAATCCTAGCTACTCTAAACTTGCTAAGATTGTTGTGAAACAACAAAAGGCTATTGAAAAGGTTCAAAACATGCTAGACAAAAGTGACGATTTGTTGGGTGAAGAAATGGATCGCACTAAAATCCTGACTGAAAATCTTCAGAGACTTCCGTCTCGGTTTGACAACCTTAAAGGTCATCATAACACTCTCTTATGTGATCACGAGAAGCTTTCTTATGAATTTCTTCAAAGAAAGCAAGATCTTGATAAGCTAAGAGTGAGTTATGAAGATCTTCAGAAGGAGCGCGATTCATTACTTGCTCAACAAATCAGCGCTACTCAAGAAGAATTTGTTCCTCCATGTTTGAAGTGCATTGAATGTGAATCTGCTAATTCTTCACCTGAATGTTAAAATGCTTCTAATGCTACAAATTCCTCATCTGTCTCTGTTATCACGAATTACTCATCTGAGGACATTGCTAGTATCACTGATGATGCAGGGATGAAGGAATTGTACATGACATGCATGTACAAAAGCCTCAAAGGGCATCAGACTCTTTGTGATGTGCTTAAAAAGCAGATCCTCAATAGGAACCCTAGGAAAGAGGGTATTGCCTTTGAGAGGAAACTCAATGCTGATGGAACATATTGGAAGCCTGAGCAGTACCCCAAAACCTCATGGGTTGCTGCAAAGGGACCTCCAGTTGATCCATCCAATTTATCTGGCTTTACATGTGAATCTCCTCACTCTTCTGATGAGTCATTTGACTCCAACTATAAACTGTTCAAAAATCAGAATGGTGAAGTATTTGCTAGATATGTTGGCACGAACTACAGGAACGATTCCCCTATGAAGAAAATCTGGGTTCCCAAAAGTTGCCTTGAAAGTCTTCAGGTGAATGTGTCACATCCCTAGCTGCTGGTAGTGCTCTAGGCTAGCTTCATGTGTGCATCATGTCTATATTTTTGAAACTTGAATTGAGGAATTTGGAAGCCTCAAAATTTAAATAAAAGAAGGGCTAAAAACCCTAAAATCTCATTCATTGTTCCAAAAATGTTCTTCTTAAATGTTTAATATTTTTGGCAAGGGTTTTGCTTGCAAACCAAAAATAATGAACATTTTAAAAGGATTTATTTTTGGGACTTTGAATTTAAATCATTAGCTATTTGAATTTGAATTATATTCATATAATTAGAATATAATTTCAAGTACCCCTGAAATATTTTATAAGCTTTTGGAAAAGTCCATCTAGCAAAATAAAAATATTCAGAGGAGTTTTTGGCATTGTTTGAATTATTTTAAATTCAAAACAGTGGCAAAATAAATTAATAAAACAAACAGAACAGAAAAATTGAAAAAGGGAGAAGGAACTTACCTGACGCTTACCTGAGGCCCACTCACCTGTGCGGCCTGCTGCAGAAGCCGGCCCAGCCCACCACCGCCTCCTTCTCTGTCGCCTTCCTCCTCTGCCAGGAGGATGAGCACGCGCCCGGTGCGCGCGGCCACGCACCCCGGCCACCTCCTCCCTGCCTGCCTGCCTCCTCCTCCGCGTGGACGCCCCGGTGACACCACGCGCCTCCCCGACCCCCTCTCACTTCTCCCTCGCTCTCTGAACCCCCTCCTCCTCCTCTACTCTCCCTCCCTCTCGTCACCGAACGCACCTGAGAGCGCCGCTCGCCGTAGCCATGACCACCGGCCACCCCTCGTCCCGTGGTCGTGCCCAGCAGCTCCGCAATCGAGCACCACATCCCCAAGCCGAAGGAAACGAGCCGGAGGGCTTTGCTTCGTCGCCATCGCCGTCGTCTTCCACCTCGGGCTCCGACCACCGCCGCCGTCGATTCGCCATCTCCACCGCCTCCCCGAGCACGCCGACCGTCTCTTCGAACTCACCGTGAGCCCCTGTCCATTTCCCCTCTCTCCCTGTGCCCGCCGCGCCTTCTAACCACCCTGGCTGTCGGAGCCGACAGTTCCTCGCCGCCGGCGATGACGCAGACGAGGCTAGAGCCACCGTAGCTAACTCCCGAGCACGGCAACGTGCTCAGTACTCTTCCAGGAGCCGGGCGCGCCCACCCGTGCGACCTGCCGTGCCCCCTAGCGCCAACCCCGACCTCGCCGTGCTCCGGCCGCCGCCCCGCTCGCCGCCGTCGCCAAATCCGACCTCCCCAGCACGAACGGATGCCACGATTTGATGCGCGCACACACCAGCTACACGTAGAGCCCCTCAGTCGCCGTTTTGGACGCCGGAGGAGGAATTCCGACCCCCTCCGTCGTCTCGGGCTTCACCGGCGACGAGCCGTGGACCAAGTCCGGTGGGTTTGACCCACTCTGACCACGGCGGGACCCCCCCTGTGTCCATGACAGGTGGGCCCAGCCCTGTTAGCTAATTAGGATTAGCACTAATCAAATTAGTTAAACTAATTACCCCCTGCTGACACTGACAGTGGCCCCCGTGGCTATTAATTTGATTAGTTAGAGTTAATTAACCCTGTTAGTCACCTGAGTCACTGACCAGTGGGCCCCACTGGTCAGGTTTGACCCGGACCAGTCCCTGTTGACCTGCTGACGTCACACTGACATCAGGCTGACGCAATAATGAATTACTGGAATTATTATAATTCAGGAAATTCCAGAAAATTGTATAAACTTCTAAAATTCATAGAAATTCAACCGTAACTCCAAATTAAATAATTTATATATGAAAAATTATCAAAAAAATTCAAGGAATCCATCTGTACCATTTTCATGCATGTTAGAACAACTTATAGATGATGTTTAGCACAAATCATATGAATGGCATTTAAATATCCACATATGGAGTTTGAGTTTGAATCTTGGATTCAAACCAACTTCATTTAAACTGGTTGTAGGTGCATTAGCCCAAAACACATTCATATTGCCATGTCATAGCATGCATCATATTGTGCATTGCATTGATCGTGTTTCTTCTGTGTTTGCCGGTGTTGTTGCCCCTCGGTAGACGCTGTACCGATGATGTGATCGTTGACACTAATGAAGACTCAATGTTATCTTCAGAAGTGCCAGGCAAGCAAAACCCCCTTGTTCATTCTGATAAAATCCCACTCTCTCGCTCCTGCTCTCTTTTACTGCATTAGGACAACAACGACATATTTGTTACTTGCTGCGGTAGCTGAACCCCTTTATCCTTTGCATGACCTGTCATTGCCACAGTAAATAGATGAAACCCACTAGCAAGAGTAGGAGTTGTTTGAGCCCTGATGTGCCTACTCATTCATGCTTGTTTGTCATGCCTGCTACTGCTTAGAGTTGAGTCAGGTCTGATTCATCGGGGATGAATCAGAGGCGTGTGAACATGTCCTACTATGTGTGAACTAAGTGTGTGAACACGATTTGGTAAAGGTAGCGGTGAGAGGCCATGTAGGAGTACATGGTGGGTTGTCTCATTGCAGCCGTCCTCAGGAACTGAGTTCTGTGTTTGTGATCCATGAACAGCTACTACCACACATTGGGATCCTTAATTGACTCTCTCGACTTATTAATCAACATGATCTTTGTCCAGGAGTTGCAACTAGTTTCTGGTGTTTGTAGGTAGTGTTAGTAGTCTACCAAGTGGCACTCGGTACAGGTGGGCTTGGGACAGACTAGGCACAGTGGCACGGTGTACCAAGTGGCACCCGGATGGTGGGCTTGGGAACCCTGCTCGTTTGGGGCCGTGAGCGACACCCCGGCCGGATCTCCTTGCAGATGGAACCCGAATAGGCGATAAACATGGACTAGAGACTTGTTCGGTTAGTCAGGTCGTGGCCGACTCCCTCGCCCGGCTTCCGCTTGAAGGTTGCCGAGGTACATGACGTGTACAGGGCGATAAGTGGCGGGAGCGTGTGTGAAGAAGTACACCCCTGCAGGGTTATCATTATCTATTCGAATAGCCGGATTCCTCGGATATGGAAACTTGGACCCCTTGCATAGTTCATAGACAAGTGGAAGTGGATACTCTAAAATATGCAAGATAAGCATGAGTGCTATGGATGGCGTTCTCGTAGGGAGACGGGAGCGGATCCATAGTGGTGTATTGATATGGTGAATATGTGGACTCGTGCGCGCCACCTCAAAAGAGTTACTTGCAGTCGTAGTTTAGGTTAGCCACCGAGTCAAAGCTGGCTTGCTGCAGTTAAACTCCACCACCCCCCTTTGTTGATAATGATGCATATGTAGATAGATCTGATGTAAGTCTTGTTGGGTACATTTGTACTCTCGTTTGCCTATTTTATGTTTTTGCAGAGAGACTTCAGTCTCACTAGTAGTTCCACGTGGACTTCGACGTTTAGGTTGTTACCTCAGCTACGATCTTGTGCCCTCGGCAGGATCTGGTAGATAGTCAGGCTTCTCAGCCTTTTCCATTTCTAGATGTCTGTACTCAGACATGTTAAGCTTCCGCTTGTGCTTTGACTTGTATGCTCTGATTGTTGGGTCATGAGACCCATGTTTGTAATATCTCGCTCCTCGGAGCCTATTGAATAAACTATTTGAGTCGGGGTCCTGACAACGCTGGTATCAGAGCTTGACTGCCTGTAGGATTACCAAGCCAAACTGGTCGAAGTTGTGTCTAGAAATGCTTTAGTTATGTAAGGGAATTGATTGTGGGATGGAACGTAAGGCTCTTTTTACTCCTTATACCTTATGCCCTTATGATCCGAGTCATCTTATCTTTCCTACGGGGTTAAGGAACTAGGCTTTCTCCTCTTTCTATCAGGATCACGTGTTATTAATCCGTAGACTTATATATTGTTGGATTTAAGTCTCAGTTCAGTTCCTACTATTTCTGTATGTTAACTGTTGATCTCCAAACCTTGATATTGTGCTTCTGAGTGGTTATGCCACCCTTTTGTGAATGTCTCAAATCTTTTCTGAGCATTTACAGCCGTTATGCTGTCCGAGTCATCCCAGGTTTCTAAATAGTTTGAAGCAATTTGCAATTCCTTCCTCCCATTTCGATGTTCCTTTGGGCCAGATTAACCACACTAATCGGTGAGTTGAGGTACTCTATTGCCTCGACATTTATGTTGGAGTTATTATTATGACCCTAGGTGTCTCAGGTGATCATCTGGTAGTCTAGCCATGTTTTCTGATCCCAGTGTGATGATTCTGGCCATCATTCCCTAAAGCGTCCCGTGATGCTACTTAGGAGTAGGTATTCTATTCCTGGGTTCTTGAACCCGAGATTCACTCTACTTACTTCATGTTGATAGTTTTGCTCGTTCCTTTAGGTTATTAGTAACCCTTGCATTAGTCCTCGATGTTCGTGGTATTTCCTTCTTCCAAATACTATGAACCGTTTATGGCAGATGTTCCTCGCTGATCGAAAGATCACAATCAGAGTACTCTCGATGGGTTCTCGATTCTATATTGTGACTCTGCCAGTTCTACCTTTCTGCATGGGTTATCCGGAAGAAATATGTTGAATTCGTTCGACATGCTAGTCCATGCATCCACAACTTGGAAAATCATATGTTCCTTTGAGTTGTCCCTCTTTAGTTGTTTTCTGGCCCTCGTCTATCAATTGATAGTCAAGAGTATGCGTGCGTCCGTTTATCGATGCCTATTACTCTTGTGGTCCGTCAAGCCATTCTGTCCTGAATGACTTGGAGAAACAAACTCCAGTACCTCATCCATATCTAGGATGGGGTCAAAGCAATTGTGCTTCGCAGATCAAAATGCCAGCCCAGCTTTTGAATCTGTTCTACCCTTAAGTATTACCGTCTTTATGTCAGGATTTTCATGAGGATTGCACCGGCTCTTGTGAATTCTTGATATAGTGATACTTCTCGCCATCATTATTCATCCCTCGGTTCCGTGTTGTCGCAACAGGAATGCCGACAAGTGAATCGTGATGTGTGAATTCAATACTCCTAGCAACCTTGTTGCTTGGTAGTTAATGGACAATAACCTCATTCTTAGCATGTTGATTTTTGAATCATCGCCCTAAGGTTGATTGTGCTACCTAGTCCTTATTTCCTGGTGCACTCTTTGATTGATGAGTTAGGATTTTGTCAAGTCCTCGCTCATTTGATCATATCATCTTGCCCTGAAAAGAAAGATTGCTCTCGAGCTTAGTAACATACCGGTGGTTTGTAATTTTCCGAATATCTTCTCGGAAGTATTACCAGGTTGTCACCTGACCGCTATGTTGAGTTCGTGATCAAGTTGGTTTATTCCTGTAAACCACCCCTTCTCCAAGAATCCGTGTTGGATACCCTGAGCTAGTTGGATAAGCTAAACAACAACTTGGAGAGTTGGAAGATAAAAGCTTGTCTGTCTTAGTTCATGTTAAGGGATATCTTTGTGTGTGTGTGTGTGTTGAAGAAAGATGATATCTTCATCGATTGGTCCCTGTGATCAGTTGCTGGACCTGTTGTCCTATCAATCCTTTGATTTGAGTATGGGCTATCGTCAAATCAAATCAGAACCAACGATGTTCGTAATGTTGTCTTACTCGTGGTTGATTCCTCGAGCATACACCATTACATCTTTTGGTCTGAACAATACTATCTCCTTGTTCACATGATGGTGGAAGTCCAGTGATATGGAAATTCCGATGAGTTGTTGTTGAGCCCATCAGCAAGATATTTAACCTCTCCATGATTATGTTGAACATCCATCTAGTATTGGAAACTTTTGTAAACATTACCTTCGTGTTCCATTCATGAGGTATATGTTCGGAGGAAAGAAGTGACTTTCTTTAATTCACGTGCACTTGGTGTAAGTTGCCGCCATGGATCCGAGAAAGATTGTTTTTGGTTTCCTTTGGAATCATCCCAAGTCAGTCATGCATGTGCGAAGTATACATTGGACTGTGAGATTAGCTACCTCCATTCCATATGTGTCCCGAGCACACCAAGCCACTGATTGATTTGTTCAAGGAGAAGAAGTTCCTTCTTAAGAGTATACCTTATGCAAGGACTTCGATATCCTCGATGATGGTTTTCTCCCGGAACTCGGTAGTGTTTTATTATAAGACTACCATGTGTTCATGTTTGTCTGTGACAGCGTGTTCACACGTGTGTAGCAGAACCAGCTCATGTTTTGGAGCTTGCTATCGTAGTTCATTTCCCGAGAATCTCGCAACGTCATCTCGTCGAATTGTGTTGCAAACTTTCATTTTTCTTCCTAGACTCGATGAGTCTGGATATCCTGACACCAACCAGATCTGAATCTCAGGCAGATATGATGGTTGGAACATTTCCCAAGAACTATAATACTGGTCCCTCGATAACCGGTAAAGTGGATGTCGTGGCCAACCCATCTAGCCGGAAGACCTATTATGGTAGTATCTTGATTAAGGAAGTTGGCCACCTTCCCATAAGGACTTCGTAGGATTTACTCCCTAGTTGTGCCTTATGATTTTTGTGTTCCGAAGTCCGACCTTTTACTTGATGTTCTAGATATCAAACCATGGGATGGGATACACTAGCACATCAAGGAGAACATTAGAGGCGGAGTGCTAAATGTCTCTCGGTCGATCATCCAGATTTCGTTCCCTTGGCCTCGCTAAGGTGAAATCTGAGAAAGTGTTATCTTCCTTTGCATCTGCATCGTCCATCGCTATTCATCATGGTAGTAT
This sequence comes from Triticum aestivum, assembly GCF_018294505.1. NCBI lineage: Eukaryota > Viridiplantae > Streptophyta > Magnoliopsida > Poales > Poaceae > Triticum > Triticum aestivum. The sequence goes on from NC_057813.1 coordinate 156,815,332, forward strand.
GTTGTGTTGTCAGCACCCTTGATGCGGTTGTTGATAAAACCTTGATGATTGTGGAATTGCTCAAGTTCTTGAGAGCACGCACAAGCGATACGTGTTATCATCGGCACGAACTGGGATTCCTCTCAGTTTCCTCGGCAATTCTATGACCTTTTCAAACAGTGAATTCACCCTCTATTGTTGGGTTCTTCCCCAGTTACCAGAATCATTCCCAGCATTTGCATTTTGTTCCCGGCTTGCACCGCCAATGTGCCATTCTACCACGGGTCTCTTCCATTTCCGGTGGTAAGCAAATTCATCCATTACGTTGTCTTCAACAAGGTAATCCACATCATCCAAGTCCGAGTATGCCATTCTACCAACCTCCTCCAAATGATCGATTGTGATTTGCCTTAGGCTGGTTTAAAGAGTTCAATGATCTCTGAATCAAAGGTAATTCTTTTTGCCACTTAAGGGGATATATCTACGAATCACCCCCCCTCCAGGATGTCTCGCTGAGGTATCATGGCAACTCAACTCCTCGCTACGTTGAAAACCGTTCACCACCTTCTTAGGTGTGCAATTATTGCCTACCTAGTGAACCTTCGTCATCTGTTCCACTCCATCCCTTTAGATGGGTGATTCGTGTCTCAGCTTGAGAGATGATGCTATGTCTTACTCCATGACTTGATCTTGAGTTGCTCGATCTTCAAGAAGAGTAAATCCCGTAGGGTTTCCCCCTCCTTTCTGTTGTTGTGTCGAGTGAAGATCTCGAAAGCAAAGACGTCAAGACAAGGTGGTGATCGAAACAGCGTTCCTATGAAGTGCAACCTGGATCGTGAAGATTGTGTTAGGTTGCGTTCCCCCTTCATCTTACCCTACGCTTGAATCTCGGGACGAGATTTTTGTTTAGTAGGGGTGAGTTGTCACATCCCTAGCTGCTGGTAGTGCTCTAGGCTAGCTTCATGTGTGCATCATGTCTATATTTTTGAAACTTGAATTGAGGAATTTGGAAACCTCAAAATTTAAATAAAAGAAGGGCTAAAAACCCTAAAATCTCATTCATTGTTCCAAAAATGTTCTTCTTAAATGTTTAATATTTTTGGCAAGGGTTTTGCTTGCAAACCAAAAATAATGAACATTTTAAAAGGATTTATTTTTGGGACTTTGAATTTAAATCATTAGCTATTTGAATTTGAATTATATTCATATATTTAGAATATAATTTCAAGTACCCCTGAAATATTTTATAAGCTTTTGGAAAAGTCCATCTAGCAAAATAAAAATATACAGAGGAGTTTTTGGCATTGTTTGAATTATTTTAAATTCAAAACAGTGGCAAAATAAATTAATAAAACAAACAGAACAGAAAAATTAAAAAAGAGAGAAGGAACTTACCTGACGCTTACCTGAGGCCCACTCACCTGTGCGGCCTGCTGCAGAAGCCGGCCCAGCCCACCACCGCCTCCTTCTCTGTCGCCTTCCTCCTCTGCCAGGAGGATGAGCACGCGCCCGGCGCGCGCGGCCACGCGCCCTGGCCACCTCCTCCCTGCCTGCCTGCCTCCTCCTCCGCCTGGACGCCCCGGTGACGCCACGCGCCTCCCCGACCCCCTCTCACTTCTCCCTCACTCTCTGAACCCCCTCCTCGTCCTCTGCTCTCCCTCCCTCTCGTCACCGAACGCACCTGAGAGCGCCGCTCGCCGTAGCCATGACCACCGGCCACCCCTCGTCCCGTGGCCGTGCCCAGCAGCTCGCAATCGAGCACCACATCCCCAAGCCGAAGGAAACGAGCCGGAGGGCTTTGCTTCGTCGCCATCGCCGTCGTCTTCCACCTCGGGCTCCGACCACCGCCGCCGTCGATTCGCCGTCTCCACCGCCTCCCCGAGCACGCCGACCTTCTCTTCGAACTCACCGTGAGCCCCTGTCCATTTCCCCTCTCTCCCCGTGCCCGTCCGCGCCTTCTAACCACCCTGGCTGTCGGAGCCGACAGTTCCTCGCCGCCGGCGATGACGCAGACGAGGCTAGAGCTACCGTAGCTAACTCCCGAGCACGGCAACGTGCTCAGCACTCTTCCAGGAGCCGGGTGCGCCCACCCGTGTGACCTGCCGTGCCCCCTAGCGCCAACCCCGACCTCGTCGTGCTCCGGCCGCCGCCCCGCTCGCCGCTGTCGCCAAATCCGACCTCCCCAGCACGAACGGATGCCACGATTCGATGCGCGCACAAACCAGCTACACGTAGAGCCCCTCAGTCGCCGCTTTGGACGCCGGAGGAGGAATTCCGACCCCCTCCGCCGTCTCGGGCTTCACCGGCGACGAGCCGTGGACCAAGTCCGGTGGGTTTGACCCACTCTGACCACGGCGGGACCCCCCCTGTGTCCATGACAGGTGGGCCCAGCCCTGTTAGCTAATTAGGATTAGCACTAATCAAATTAGTTAAACTAATTACCCCCTGCTGACACTGACAGTGGCCCCCGTGGCTATTAATTTGATTAGTTAGAGTTAATTAACCCTGTTAGTCACCTGAGTCACTGACCAGTGGGCCCCACTGGTCAGGTTTGACCCGGACCAGTCCCTGTTGACCTGCTGACGTCACACTGACGTCAGGCTGACGCAATAATGAATTACTGGAATTATTATAATTCAAGAAATTCCAGAAAATTGTATAAACTTCTAAAATTCATAGAAATTCAACCGTAACTCCAAATTAAATAATTTATATATGAAAAATTATCAGAAAAATTCAAGGAATCCATCTGTACCGTTGTCATGCATGTTAGAACAACTTATAGATGCTGTTTAGCACAAATCATATGAATGGCATTTAAATATCCACATATGGAGTTTGAGTTTGAATCTTGGATTCAAACCAACTTCATTTAAACTGGTTGTAGGTGCATTAGCCCAAAACACATTCATATTGCCATGTCATAGCATGCATCATATTGTGCATTGCATTGATCGTGTTTCTTCTGTGTTTGCCGGTGTTGTTGCCCCTCGGTAGACGCTGTACCGATGATGTGATCGTTGACACTAATGAAGACTCAATGTTATCTTCAGAAGTGCCAGGAAAGCAAAACCCCCTTGTTCATTCCGATAAAATCGCACTCTCTCGCTCCTGCTCTCTTTTACTGCATTAGGACAACAACGACATATTTGTTACTTGCCGCGGTAGCTGAACCCCTTTATCGTTTGCATGACCTGTCATTGCCACAGTAAATAGATGAAACCCACTAGCATGAGTATGAGTTGTTTGAGCCCTGATGTGCCTACTCATTCATGCTTGTTTGTCATGCCTGCTACTGCTTAGAGTTGAGTCAGGTCTGATTCATCGGGGATGAATCAGAGGCGTGTGAACATGTCCTACTATGTGTGAACTAAGTGTGTGAACACGATTTGGTAAAGGTAGCGGTGAGAGGCCATGTAGGAGTACATGGTGGGTTGTCTCATTGCAGCCGTCCTTAGGAACTGAGTTCTGTGTTTGTGATCCATGAACAGCTACTACCACACATTGGGATCCTTAATTGACTCTCTCGACTTATTAATCAACATGATCTCTGTCCAGGAGTTGCAACTAGTTTCTGGTGTTTGTAGGTAGTGTTAGTAGTCTACCAAGTGGCACCCGGTACAGGTGGGCTTGGGACAGACTAGGCACAGTGGCACGGTGTACCAAGTGGCACCCGGATGGTGGGCTTGGGAACCCTGCTCACATCGTTTGGGGCCGTGAGCGACACCCCGGCCGGATCTCCTTGCGGATGGAACCCGAATAGGTGATAAACCTGGACTAGAGACTTGTTCGGTTAGTCAGGTCGTGGCCGACTCCCTCTCCCGGCTTCCGCTTGAAGGTTGCCGAGGTACATGACGTGTACAGGGCGATAAGTGGCGGGAGCATGTGTGAAGAAGTACACCCCTGCAGGGTTATCATTATCTATTCGAATAGCCGGATTCCTCGGATATGGAAACTTGGACCCCTTGCATAGTTCATAGACAAGTGGAAGTGGATACTCTAAAATACGCAAGATAAGCGTGAGTGCTATGGATGGCGTTCTCGTAGGGAGACGGGAGCGGATCCATAGTGGTGTATTGATATGGTGAATATGTGGACTCGTGTGCGCCACCTCAAAAGAGTTACTTGCAGTCGTAGTTTAGGTTAGCCACCGAGTCGAAGCTGGCTTGCTGCAGTTAAACTCCACCACCCCCCTTTGTTGCTAATGATGCATATGTAGATAGATCTGATGTAAGTCTTGTTGGGTACATTTGTACTCACGTTTGCCTATTTTATGTTTTTGCAGAGAGACTTCAGTCTCACTAGTAGTTCCACGTGGACTTCGACGTTTAGGTTGTTACCTCAGCTACGATCTTGTGCCCTCGGCAGGATCTGGTAGATAGTCAGGCTTCTCAGCCTTTTCCATTTCTAGATGTCTGTACTCAGACATGTTAAGCTTCCGCTTGTGCTTTGACTTGTATGCTCTGATTGTTGGGTCATGAGACCCATGTTTGTAATATCTCGCTCCTCGGAGCCTATTGAATAAACTATTTGAGTCAGGGTCCTGACAGAATGTCCTCATGACACCACCTGTGAACAATAGGAACTCCAGATCAAATTCTTCATATGGACCAAATTCTTCATATGGATCCAAGTCCTCATACGGACCAAATTCCTCACGTGGATCACATTCCTCAAAAAGATCAAAGTCCTCATATGATTATCATCGTGCTAACCCCTCTGTTTCGCAGGGAAAAGCTAAGGGCTATGAATATGAGCATTATTCTTCTAATCATTATGTTCATAAGTCCTCGAAGAATTTCTCTGCTTATTCATATGCTTATCCTAACCCCTCTTATGTGAAACAAAGTGGACTGGCTTCGATGCCACCTTTCTCATATGGTGCTCGCAGAGTGATGAATTCTTTGCCACCCCTTCAGATGTGAGTGGTGAAGAAAAAGAACTAATCTCTTATGCAGGGTCAGGTTTCCAGAGTTGCTCAAAACGTCTGAAGAATTTGCTGGAGACCTGAATATTGCCTGAAAGGACGCAGGCTAATCATGAAGAAATGAACTTTCATTTCTCACGTCCTCATACTGTTCTATCTCCTCTATTGCTTGATGAAACTGATCTGATGATATTGACATCATATTCTTCACTGATGAAGTATATGAGTTCGTAAGTTGCACTCATTCATTTGCAGGATAATCAACCCAAAGCCAATGAGTGGGTCCTTGATAGTGGATGTACGAATCACATGACTGGTGACAAGACTCTATTGATGGATGCTCTTTTATCACCATTGCATCAGAAGCATATCATCTTCGCGAACAAAGGCAAAAGTTAGGTATTGGGTCTAGGTAAGGTTGCGATCTCAAAGGATCGACACATGGACAAAGTCATGCTTGTCGAGTCCTTAGGATACAACCTTCTGTCTGTCTCAATGCTTTGTGATCTCGATATGGTTGTTGTTTTTGGCAAGTATTGTTGTGTTGTGATCATGGAAGCTGACAATTCTAAAGTCTTCGAAGGCTTTAGGAGAGGAGACTTGTACATTGTTGATTTCTCTACAGGACCACAACCAGCAGTATGCCTACTTGCAAAAGCTTCAAAAGGCTGGCTATGGCATCGATGACTTGGTCATGCTAGCATGAGGAATTTGCACACGCTTGTGAGGAAGAAGCATGTCATTGGCATTGAGAATGTCAAATTCCTCAAGGATCACTTATTCGGAGCCTATGAAGCTGGAAAGATGACAAAGGCCAAGCATCCAGCGAAGACTATCATGACTACCACTCGACCATTTGAATTGCTTCACATGGATCTCTTTGGTCCTAATCATTATTCTGCTGTTACAAATGATGCATCTCTATATGGCTTTATTATTGTTAATGATTATTCTCATTACACATGGGTGCATATTGTCACTTACAAACATGAGGTGCAGGAAGTCTTCAAACAATTTTCCTCGAGGGCTTCAACCAACTTTGGTGTGAAGATCAAGCACATTAGAAGTGACAATGGGACCAAGTTCAAGAATTCTGGTCTTGATGACTATCTTAATGAACTTCGTATTACTCATGAGTTATATGCTCCCTATACTCCTTAGCAGAATGGCGTCGTGGAGCGCAAGAACAGAACTCTTGTTGAGATGGCTTGCACTATGCTTGATGAATACAAGACGCCTCGTCGGTTCTGGATTGAGGCAATTGATACTGCGTGCCACATCATCAACAGAGTATATCTTCACAAATTCTTCAAGAAGACTACTTATGAACTCCTCACTGACAAGAAACCCAATTTGACTTACTTCAAAGTCTTTGGTGCTAAATGTTGGATTAGAGATCATCATTACAATTCTAAATTTGCACCGAAAGCACATGAGGGTTTTATGCTTGGTTATGGAAAGGACTCACACACCTACAAAGTCTTCAACAACGTTCTCCAGAAGGTTGTTGAAACTGTAGATGTGCGGTTCGATGAAACTAATGGCTCACAAAGAGAGCACCTACCTTCTGTGTTAGATGAACCGGCACCTGAGGAATCTATCAAGTTCAAGGCTACTGAGGATGTCATTCCTACTGAAGAATCTGCTGAAGAATTCATTCCAGAATGTGAAGAACGCCAAGCTGGAGCACCTGAAGAAAATGGTGCTGAGGAAAATGGTCCTGAAGAAAATGCAGATCAAATTCCTCGACGACAACCCGCTCATCCTCGCGTTGCAAATGAAGTGCAAATTGAGAGAATTATCGATGACATTGAAGCACCAGGTCCTCTCACACGCTCAAAAGCTTCACATTTGTCTAACTTTTGTGGGCACTTTGCTTTTGTCTCTATCACAAAGCCCACTAAGGTAGATGAAGCATTTCTGGAGCCTGAGTGGATTCAAGCTATGCAAGAAGAATTACATCAGTTCGAGCTCAACAACGTCTGGGAACTGGTCAATCATCCAGATCCTCGCAAGCACAACATCATTGGCACCAAGTGGATCTACCGCAACAAGCAAGATGAAAATGGCCTTGTGGTGAGGAATAAAGCACGGCTTGTAGCTCAAGGCTACACACAGGTTGAAGGAATTGATTTCGATGAAACTTTTGCACCTATTGCTAGACTTGAGGTTTTCGCATATTACTTGCTCATGATAACCATCATGATATCACTTTAGATCAAATGGATGTGAAAAGTGTATTCCTTAATGGTAAGCTTGAGGAAGAAGTATATGTTGCTCAACCCCCAGGTTTTGAAGATCCAAAGCATCCCGACAAAGTCTTCAAACTAAATAAGGCCCTGTATGGCCTCAAGCAGGCCCCTCGGGCGTGGTATGATACTTTGAAGGAATTCCTCACGAAGAAAGGCTTCAAACCCGGTTCACTTGACCCAACTCTTTTCACTAAATCTTATGATGGTGAATTGTTTGTGTGCCAAATTTATGTTGATGATATCATTTTTGGCTGTACTGACCAACGTTACAGTGATGAATTTGCCTATATGATGAGTGAAGAATATCAAATGTCTATGATGGGAGAATTGAAATTCTTTTTAAGTCTTCAAATTCTTCAATAGCGCAATGGCATATTCATATCTCCGGAGAAATACCTCAAAGATGTATTGAGGAAATTCAGCATGCAAGATTGCAAAGGGGTCAAAATTCCAATGCCCACACATGGCCATCTATGCACTGATGAAAATGGTAAAGACTTCGATCAAAAGGTATACCGCTCCATGATTGGCTCTTTATTGTACCTATGTGCATCTAGGACGGATATTATGCTTAGTGTTTGCATGTGTGCCTGATTTCAAGCTACACCGAAGGAATCACACCATAAGGCTGTGAAGCATATTCTTCGATATCTAGCTCACACACTGATACGTCTCCAACGTATCTATAATTTTTGATTGCTCCATGCTACTTTATCTACTGTTTTAGGCAATATTGGGCTTTATTATCCAATTTTATATTATTTTTGGGACTAACCTATTAACCGGAGGCCCAGCCCAGATTTGTTGTTTTATGCCTATTTCAGTGTTTCGAGGAAAAGGAATATCAGACGGAGTCAAAACGGAACGAAATCAACTGGAGAAGTTATTTTTGGAAGGAAAGCCGCCGGATAGACTTGGACTCTACGTTAGGAGATACGGGAAGTGCTCACGAGGGTGGGGGGCACGCCCACCCCCCTAGGGCACGCCCCCTGCCTCATGGGGCCCCCGTAGCTCCACCGACGTACTCCCTGCACCCATATATACCCACATATCCTAAAACTTCCAGAACAGAAGATAGATCGGGAGTTCCGCCGCTGCAAGCCTCTGTAGCCACCAAAAACCTCTTGGGAGCCCTTCCCGGCACCCTGCCGAAGGGGGGATCCCATCACCGGTGGCCATCTTGATCATCCCAGCGCTATCCATGACGAGGAGGGAGTAGTTCACCCTCGCGGCTGAGGGTATGTACCAGTAGCTATGTGTTTGATCTCTCTCTCTCTCTCGTGTTCTCTCTCGTGTTCCCTCTAGGGCATGATCTTGATGTATCCCGAGCTTTGCTATTGTAGTTGGATCTTATCATGTTTCTCCCCCTCTATTCTCTTGTGATGAATTGAGTTTCCCCTTTGAAGTTATCTTATCAGATTGAGTCTTTATGAGAACACTTGATGTATGTCTTGCCGTGATTATCTGTGGTGACAATGGGATATCATGTGTTGATGTATGTTTTGGTGATCAACTTACGGGTTTCGTGACATTGGGAACCTATGCATAGGGGTTGGCACACGTTCTTGACTCTCCGATAGAAACTTTGGGGCACTCTTTGAAGTACTTTGTGTTGGTTGGATGAATCTGAGATTGTGTGATGCATATTGTATAATCATGCCCACGGATACTTGAGGTGACAATGGAGTATCTAGGTAACATTAGGGTTTTGGTTGATTTGTGTCTTAAGGTGTTATTCTAGTACGAACTCTTTTATAGATTCATCTAAAAGAATAACCTTGAGGTGGTTTCGTACCCTACCATAATCTCTACATTTGTTCTCCGCTATTAGTGGCTTTGGAGTGACTCTTTGTTGCATGTTGAGGGCTTGTTATATTATCTATCTATGTTATTATTGTTGAGAGAACTTGCACGAGTGAAAGTATGAACCCTAGGCCTTGTTTCCTATCATTGCAATACCGTTTACGCTCACTTTTGTCATTAGTTACCTTGCTGTTTTTATATTTTCAGATTACAAAAACCTTTATCTACCATCCATATTGCACTTGTATCACCATCTCTTTGCCGAACTAGTGCACCTATACAATTTACCATTGTATTGGGTGTGTTGGGGACACAAGAGAATCTTTGTTATTTGGTTGCCAGGTTGTTTGAGAGAGACCATCTTCATCCTACGCCTCCTACGAATTGATAAACCTTAGGTCATCCACTTGAGGGAAATTTGCTACTGTCCTACAAACCTGTGCACTTGCAGGCCCAACAACGTCTACAAGAAGAAGGTTGTGTAGTATACATCAAGCTCTTTTCTGGCACCGTTGCCGGGGAGGTTAGCACTTGAAGGTATATCTTTCGATCTTGCAATCTAATCTTTTTGTTTCTTGTTTTGTCACTAGTTTAGTTTATAAAAGAAAACTACAAAAAATGGAATTAAGGATGCCTCATATGCTTCATGTTTTTAATGTCTTTCGTGAAAATGATGGGAAGGAAAATTGTGCCCAAGTACTAGAAGAAGAATTACATAGAATGCTTGGCATAAAATATGTGAATGATGAGCATGATTGCAATGTTGTTAGTATGATTTCCTTGAATATCCATGATGCTAATGATATGCAAAGCCACGAGCTTGGGGAAGCTATGTTTGATGAAGATGATATTTTTTGTCCCCCAAGCTTTGATGAGCAAATTTACTATGATAAAAGCATGCCTCCTATCTATGATGATTATTGTGATGATACGTATGCTTTAAAGAATAATGATAACCATGAAACTTGTCATCTTGATCCTAATTTTAAATCATATGATAGTTATTTTGTTGAGTTTGCTCCCACTACTATTCATGAGAACAATTTTGCTTATGAGGAGAGTAGTAAATTTTCTATGCTAGTAGATCATGAAAAGAATGCTTTAGGTGCTGGTTACATTGTCGAATTCATTCATGATGCTACTGAAAATTATTACGAGGAAGGAACATATGCTTGTAGGAATTGCAATAATATCAAGTTTCCTCTCTATGTGCTTCAAGTTTTGAAGTTATGCTTGTTTTACCTTCCTATGCTAGTTGATTATCGTTCCCACAAGTTATTTGCTAAAAAATCCCTATGCATAGGAAGTGGGTTAGACTTAAATGTGTTAGTTATATGCTTCATGATGCTCCCGTTATGTTTCAATTCTTATCTTTTATGTGAGCATCATTGTCATCATCATGCCTAGCTAGAAAGGCATTAAAGAAAAGTGCTTGTTGGGAGACAACCCAATACTTATCCGTACTGTTTTTGTGTGTTCACATGATTATGCTACTGTAGTAATCATATTTTATAGCTTTTGTTTCAATAAAGTGCCAAGTAAGACCTTTAGGATGGCTTACGGTGATAGTTGTGTTGATCCTGCTGAAAATCAGAAACTTTTGCACCCAGTAAATTAGTTTTGTTAATTCACAGAAACATGATTCTGATCTAATTCTTTTTGATCTGGATTGGTACACGCATTTCCTAGGACTTCCTAATTTTGTAGGATGTTTGGAGTTCCAAAAGTATACGTTTGGTACAGATTACTACATACTGTTCTGTTTTTGACAGATTCTGTTTTCTATGTGTTGTTTGCTTATTTTTATCAATCTATGAGTAGTATCAGAGGGTATGAACCATAGATAAGTTGGAGTACAGTAGATATTACACCAATATGAATTTAGAATGAGTTCATTACAGTACCTAAGTGGTTGTTTTATTTTCTTATACTAACGGAGCTTACGAGTTTTCTGTTGAGTTTTGTGTTGTGGAGTTTTCAAGTTTTGGGTAAGGATTCAATGGACTATGGAATAAGGAGTGGAAAAAGCCTAAGCTTGGGGATGCCCATGGCACCTCAAGGTAATATTCAAGGACAACCAAGAGCCTAAGCTTGGGGATGCCCCGGAAGGCATCCCCTCTTTCGTCTTCGTTCATTGGTAACTTTACTTGGAGCTATATTTTTATTCACCACATGATATGTGTTTTGCTTGGAGCATCATTTTCTTTTGTTATTTCTAGCTCACTGTTATTTATAATAATGTTTTGCATATTTAGTTTCAATAAAGAAGTCAAGGATAGCCTTTGCCATGCTTATTTTGCTAGTATACATGTTGCTGTTTGAAAAACAGAAAGTTTACCGCTCTTGCAAAAATTCCATAGAAAGGTCAGAGAGTGGTATAATGTTGAATCTTTTTTCATATTGAGCTCTGATAAATTTATTACAGTGGGAATTTTAGTTCATAATTTTTGGGGTTAGTGAAGTATGGATACTCTTGCATTCTTTTCAGACTGTACTGTTTTGGCAGATTGCTGTTATGTTTGGATTGTTTGCATATGTTTGCTTGATTAATGATTCAATTTGAGGATAGGAGTATTAAATATGCAGAGGCATTTAGTATGCAATGTTGAATAATTATTTAAGTGATTTGTTACAGTAGAAAATGATAAGGTTTTGTATTGGTTTATACTAACCTATCTCACGAGTTCTTGTTGAGTTTGTTGTGAATGAAGCTTTTGATAAAAAGAGAAACCATGATATTAGAGGAATTAAGGAGACACAAAAGCTCAAGCTTGGGGATGCCCAAGGCACCCCAAGATAATATTTCAAGAAGTCTCAAGCATCTAAGCTTGGGGATGCCCCGGTAGGCATCCCACCTTTCTTCTTCAACAACTATCGGTTAGTATCAGTTGAGCCTAAGTTTTTGCTTCTTCACATGAGATGTGCTATCCTTGTAATGTACTTTTCTTTAGATTTGCTTGCTGTTTGAATAAAGTATCAAGATCTTAAATTATTAAATGAGAGAGTCTTCGCATAGTTGCATAATTATTTAGCTACTCATTGACCTTCACTTATATCTTTCGGAGTAGTTTGTCAGTTGCTCTAGTGCATCACTTATACCTTTTAGAGCATGGTGGTAGTTTTATATTGAAGAAATAGATGAACTCTCATAATTCACTTAGATTATTTTGAGAGTCGTTAATAGCATGGTAATTTGCTTAATATTAATATACTTGGTATTCAAGATATGTGAAACTTTCTTATTAGTGTGTTGAATACTAAGAAAAGTTTGACACTTGATAATTGTTTTGAGATATGGAGGTAGTGATATTAAAGTCATGCTAGTTGGGTGATTATGAATTCAAAGAATGCTTGTGTTGAAGTTAGCAAGTCACGTAGCATGCACATGTGGTTAAAGTTGTGTAACAAATTTGAAACATGAAGTGTACCTGGCTTGTGCATCCTTATGAGTGGCGGCCGGGGACGAGCGATGGTCTTTTCCTACTAATCTATCCCCCTAGGAGCATGCGTGTAGTACTTGGTTTTTGATGATTTCTAAATTTTTGCAATAAGTATATGAGTTCTTTTGACTAATGTTGAGTCCATGGATTATACGCACTCTCACCTTTCCGCCTTTGCTAGCCTCTTCGGTACCGCGCATTACCCTTTCTCACCTTGAGAGTTGGTGCAAACTTCGTTGGTGCATCCAAACCCCATGATACGATACGCTCTATCACACATAAACCTCCTTATATCTTCCTCAAAACAGCCACCATACCTACCTATCATGGCATTTCCATAGCCATTTCGGGATATATTGCCATGCAACTTTCCACCGTTCTGATCATCCTCATGACATACTTTACTTTTGTCATATTGCCATTGCATGATCATGTAGTTGACATCGTATTTGTGGCAAAGCCACCATGCATTATTTTTCATACATGTCACTCTTGATTCATTGCACCATCCCGGTACACCGCCGGAGGCATTCATATAGAGTCATATCTTGTTCTAAGTTTCGAGTTGTAATCCTTATGTTGTAATCAATAGAAGTGTGATGGTCATCATTATTAGAGCATTTCCCAAACAAAAAAAAGATAGAGAGAGAAAGGCAAAAAAAAGGCCCAAAAAAAGAAAATAAAAAAGGGCAATGCTACTATCTCTTTTTCCACACTTGTGCTTCAAAGTAGCACCTTGTTCTTCATGTAGTGAGTCTCATATATTGTGCTTCAAAGTAGCACCTTGTTCCTCATGTAGTGAGTCTCATAAGTTGTCTTTTTATACTAGTGGGAATTTTTCATTATAGAACTTGGCTTGTATATTCCTACAATGGGCTTCCTCAAATGCCCTAGGTCTTCGTGAGCAAGCGAGTTGGATGCACACCCACTAGTTTTCTTTTGTTGAGCATTCATAGCTCTAGTGCATCCGTTGATGGCAATCCCTACTCCTCGTGTTGACATCAATTAATGGGCATCTCCATAGCCCGTTGATTATCCTCGTCAATGTGAGACTTTCTCCTTTTTTGCCTTCTCCACACAATCCCCATCATCATATTCTATTCCATCCATAGTGCTATATCCATGGCTCACGCTCATGTATTGCGTGAAGGTTGAAAAAGTTTGAGATTATTTAAGTATGAAACAATTGCTTGGCTTGTCATCGGGGGTATAGAAGTTGGGAACATCTTTGTGTGACAAAAATAGAGCATAGCCTAACTATATGATTTTGTAGGGATGAACTTTCTTTTGCCATGTTATTTTGAGAAGACATGATTACTTTGATTAGTATGCTTGAAGTGTTACTATTTCTTTTATCAATATAAACTTTTGTCTTGAATCTTTTGGATCTGAATATTCATATCACAAGTAAGAAGAATTACATTAAAATTATGCCAAGTAGCACTCCGCATCAAAAATTCTTTTTTATCATTTACCTACTTGAGGACGAGCAGGAATTAAGCTTGGGGATGCTTGATATGTCTCCAACATATCTATAATTTTTGATTCCTCCATGCTACTTTATCTACTGTTTTAGGTAATGTTGGGCTTTATTATCCACTTTTATATTATTTTTGGGACTAACCTATTAACCGGAGGCCCAGCCCAGATTTGTTGTTTTATGCCTATTTCAGTGTTCCGAGGAAAAGGAATATCGGACGGAGTCAAAACGGAACGAAATCAACTGGAGAAGTTATTTTTGGAAGGAAAGCCACCGGATAGACTTGGACTCTACGCTAGGAGATACGGGAGGTGCTCATGAGGGTGGGGGGGGGGGCGCCCCCTACCTCGTGGGGCCCCCGTAGCTCCACCGACGTACTCCCTGCACCCATATATACCCACGTATCCTAAAACTTCCAGAACAGAAGATAGATCGGGATTTCCGCCGCCACAAGCCTCTGTAGCCACCAAAAACCTCTCGAGAGCCCTTCCCGGCACCCTGCCGGAGGGGGGATCCCATCACTGGTGGCCATCTTCAACATCCCAGCGCTATCCATGACGAGGAGGGAGTAGTTCACCCCCGGGGATGAGGGTATGTACCAGTAGCTATGTGTTTGCACTACTAGGGAAAACCCTAGCAGTAGCGCTGGTTTTGTGCTCATGAGTAGCGCGGGTAGGCGCGCTACTAATAAGGCGCTATAGCTATTGCTTAGCAGTAACGCGTGCCCGCACGCGCTACTGCTAGGACAAATAGCTGCAGCGTTTGTTCACTCCCACGCTACTGCTAATGTAACTACTGGAAGCGTGTTTTCTCTCCATTGCTACTAGTATTCTTTTTATTTTTTTATTTTTAGTGTATTTATGCGCCATCGTACAAATATTGGTACAATACCATTTATGATCTACATCATTATGTCCATAACAGTGTGTCAAATGAAGGTGGATTAGGTTCAAGTGGAGGCAATATGTGGTGCATGTCAAAAGTATACTACTAATCCAAACTTGATCCAGTTTGGACTAGTAGTACTTTCGATGTGCACCACATGTTGCCTCCACTTGAATCTAATCCGCCAGCACAAGCTATTTAATCATCATCATAGTCATTACCACCAACAGTATTTATTTAATCACCACTAACACTAGCTAATAATAATCATCATAGTCATTACCACCAACACTAGCTATTTTATCATCATAGTAATAGTGTAGCACATCATCATCCTCAAACTCATTTCTAGCTAGCTAATCACTCCTGCTGCTCTCTCTTAGGTAAAATAACATAAAACATGTATAGCTCTCCTCCTTGATCAAATTGGAGCATGGAGATGAACCTGTCTCCTAATCGTGGGTAGCGCATCTGTTTGCTGCCCCCGAGTACTTCTCTGCACTCCCCCATCACATATTTGGTCCAGTCTTGCACTATTAAGCATCCGTCGGTAATCTTGAATGCACTAAAGTAATCTGTAGGATATCTTGGCCGTAAGCTGATAATACTCATGGTACCTTTAGTCTCGATCCCATAAGGCACAACATTCATCGGGAGTCCCTGTTGAAGAACATCGTATGGTAACATACTTATCAATGAAGTTTAGCTTCAAAAATAATGTATGGAAAAGATGCACTGAGGATAAATAGTAAAAATCTTACCATCCTTCCTAAATAGATGTGACTGTAGTTCATTACGAACACTATTGGTCGCACGTTTTCAGTACTAACATTTCTAAATGCAGGAAGAAAATTTGTCTTGACAGTATCAAGATCCTCAAGCCATGAAACATAATGACTGAGCTCCTCGCAGTTGAGTTCAGCCCTGGCACAGTATACGGTCCTGTCTATCAAGCGCTGGACATGTTTGCTTGCACCAAAATACGCTGACAATACAAATTAGTTGTCAACTATTTTTGAATAAACAATATCAAAGACATAAATATGGTTGAGAAACTTACATAATGGTATAACTAGAGGCGTCTGCACATCGACCCAGATGTCGGTATTACCTTCAATATCATCTTCCGGACGTATATCAAAGGTGATAACCATATCAGGCTCAAATGCATAAGTCTTGCATAGTGCTCGCCATGTTTTGCATCCAAAATAGGTGTAGTCGTCTGAATTGTATAATTTTACGTTGAAAATATAACCATGCTCGGTCTTCAAGTAAAATTTCTTTTCCTCCATAGTACGACTGAAACCTATCTTATCCAATACAAAAACTCTTGCATGGCAGGCGATACGCTAGTAGAATAGTAAAAAAATGACTTGTCATGCTTAATGTCATGCTTAAATTATAAGTTGAAGCAAATGAAGCAAATGTCATGCTTAATTACGAAAAAAGACTTGTCGTTGTGACTTACTGTATCCACTTCAAAGTTCTCGTCCAGCTTGATGCTGAAGCGCCGATCATCATCTAGGAAGATTCGGTCGCACAGGCCGCGCTCGTCTTCGCAGTATTTGCAAATACCAAAATCCTTTTCGTCGTCAGACATTTCCTATGTTCATAGTTAAAACATTAATTGAAAATCGATGAAGACAACTACCAGGATACTCAACACACAAATCCGGGGCACTCGATATTTCCTACATATTCTGGCACAAATCATGCCAAAATTCACAGAAAAATCCGGCATGACCTTTGCTAAAATAGGACATATCGAGCGCCTGAAATTTGCCGGAACGGAAATGAATCAACACTCCGACAAAACATAGGCCACTCGGAGGTGTAACCTGCAAACATGACCGGCCACTTGGATATTGAGCAACACAAGATATACATTTCAAAATATCTTATAGGACTCAAATTAGCATGCATTCAATAAGCAAAAGTAAATCATCTCATGCGTCCATACATCGTCGAATATTATCACTAATACATCACGAATAGTGTCATACATATAACATCACTAATACAACTAAAACCCTAGCACACGACGAGTATCGGCGCGGGCGGTGGACACCCACAGAGAAGGAACCATTACGGAATCATAGCTCCATTGAGATCCCTGGAGAACCTGCCAGGTATTGGAGAACCTGTGCTCCAACACAAACAAGTAGCGATGGACGTGCACGTCCTCCTCACTGACACGGTGACGCACCACCTCCGCAGAGTCCTCGAGCCTCTGGACCGTCATTGGCCCACGCGACCGCCACCAAAGAAGGTTTGGGTCAATGACAGGCTCGCTCCTCACCAACCTGCGCTCCCCGGTAGGTAGCGCCTCCCAGTACTACCCCGGTGGAGCCCAGTCCCGGACATGGCCCACCTGGTCAAGCAGGTGTCATCCTCCGCCGACTCGACGACGAGGATGCGGTATAGGCATCGTCCATGTCGAGGCAGGAAAAATTGCTTTAACTAAAAAATAGCAACAAGTTCTTACTAACTAGTTCTATTAATTCAACTAGTTCTTACTAAAAATAAACTTACTATAAATAAAAATATTCTAGTACCTAATTAGTTCCTAGTTCTTACTAACTAATTAGTACCTAGGAACTACTTCCCTAATTACCATCTAATTTGATAAACCTATAGGGGTGGAAAGTGGTAGCGGATATTCCAATTATCCAACTATAAAGTGAAATAAGTGGTCAAATTTTACCCGTTTTATGATTCATCTTAGAAATTTGATTCATTTCCACCCTTACATGAACCGTAACTCATTTGAACCGCATCCGCATCCGATTTGTTTCCACTCTTACATGAACCCTAACTAATTTGATGCAACTAAAATATAAAGAAACCCTAGGCAGAGGTAGGGGAGAGGGAGGAGCAGGCGTGCTCACCTCGGGTGCCTGCGACAAGGGAGGGGCAGGGCGGCGTCGAGGTCAGGGTCGGGGCTTGGGTGCGCGGCGGACGGCGGCGTTGAGGTCGGGGTCGGGGGCGGCGTTAAGGTCGGGGGTCGGGGCGGCGTTGAATCTGGGGTCGGGGCGGCTTAGAGGGTGTGTGGAGAGCGCGCGGCAGCTGACGGGCGACGGCGGCGGCGAGAGTAGAGAGTTGGATTTGGGGGAAGTGGCCGTGGGGAAGGACGAACCCCGTGGTTAAGTCAGAAGTAGCAGTAGCGCGTTCCAGGAAGAACGCTGCTGCTACGTTAGCTACAGCGCGTTCTGGGATACACGCTACTGCTACTCCTTTCTCTTTTTTTCCCTTTTTCATTTAGTTTTCTTCACATTTTATTTTTTTTCCGATCACCTTATTCTATTTCTTTCATTTTCAATTACCTTTCTATTTTCTTTCCATTTAATTTTATATCCTTTAGAAGTAGCGAGTTTAGATTAAAACGCGCTGCTACAAATAAAGTAGCGGTAGCGCGGTTCGTTATAGGTCGCTACTACTATGTGTAGCCTATCGTCTAAGCCGTGGGAATTTTAGTAGTAACATGTTTAGAGCAAGACATGCTACTGCTAGAACTTTATCTGCAGCGCGGTTTTCTCAGGCGCGCTACCGCTACTAAGCACCAGCGTGCTTTTTTGACCCTCGCTACTGCTAAAGTTCTGTGTATAAGGTTTTCCCTAGTAGTTTTGATCTCTCTCTCTCTCGTGTTCCCTCTCGGGCACGATCTTGATGTATCCCGAGCTTTGCTATTGTAGTTGGATCTTATGATGTTTCTCCCCCTCTACTCTCTTGTGATGAATTGAGTTTCCCCTTTGAAGTTATCTTATCGGATTGAGTCTTTATGAGAACACTTGATGTATGTCTTGCCGTGATTATCTGTGGTGACAATGGGATATCATGTGCCACTTGATGAATGTTTTGGTGATCAACTTGCGGGTTTTGTGACATTGGGAACCTATGCATAGGGGTTGGCACACGTTCTTGACTCTCCGATAGAAACTTTGGGGCACTCTTTGAAGTACTTTGTGTTGGTTGGATGAATGTGAGATTGTGTGATGCATATCGTATAATCATGCCCACGGATACTTGAGGTGACAATGGAGTATCTAGGTGACATTAGGGTTTTGGTTGATTTGTGTCTTAAGGTGTTATTCTAGTACGAACTCTTTTATAGATTGATCTGAAAGAATAACTTTGAGGTGGTTTTGTACCCTACCATAATCTCTATGTTTGTTCTCCACTATTAGTGGCTTTGGAGTGACTCTTTGTTGCATGTTGAGGGCTTGTTATGTTATCTATCTATGTTATTATTGTTGAGAGAACTTGCACTAGTGAAAGTATGAACCCTAGGCCTTGTTTCCTATCATTGCAATACCATTTACGCTCACTTTTATCATTAGTACCTTGCTGTTTTTATATTTTCAGATTACAAAAACCTTTATCTACCATCCATATTGCACTTGTATCACCATCTCTTCACCGAACTAGTGCACCTATACAATTTACCATTGTATTGGGTGTGTTGGGGACACAAGAGACTCTTTGTTATTTGGTTGCAAGGTTGTTTGAGAGAGACCATCTTCATCCTACGCCTCCTACGGATTGATAAACCTTAGGTCATCCACTTGAGGGAAATTTGCTACTGTCCTACAAACCTGTGCACTTGCAGGCCCAACAACGTTTACAAGAAGAAGGTTGTGTAGTAGACATGACACACCAACACTTGGATTATGGTATCCTAATGGCTCTTCCTTTGATCTCATTGGATATTCAGACTCTGACTATGCTGGTGATCGTGTGGACCGCAAGTCAACATCTGGCACATGCCATTTCCTCGGGCGATCTTTGGTCTGTTTGTCCTCGAAGAAACAGAACTGCATATCACTCTCCACTACAGAAGCTGAGTAAATTGCTGCTGGATCGTGTTGTGCTCAATTACTATGGATGAAGCAAACACTCAAGGACTATGCTATCAACGTGAAGAATGTGCCTCTCTACTGCGACAATGAGAGCGCTATCAAGATTGCACACAACTCAGTTCAGCACTCGAAGACAAAGCACATCCAGATTCGTCATCATTTTCTTCGTGATCATGTGTTGAAGGGCGACATCTCCATCGACCACGCAACCACTGAAGACCAGCTGGCCGATATCTTCACTAAGCCCTTGGATGAGAAGAGATTTAGCAAGTTGCGGTGTGAGCTAAATATCATAGAATTTTCGAATGTTCTCTGAAAAGGATACACATCCTAACACTTATGCTGACTTGATGACTTAGATGTGCAACACACAAAGTAACGTTTTTCTTCAATCAATGAAGACAAACCCTCTAAGTGTGAAGAAATTAATGAAGAAATTGATTCTCAGAACCCTGCGACAATTGTACGCGGTGTCTGAAATCACCTTTCTTATACGGTGGGTTACGCCACCAACCAAAGTTGAAATCTTCAATTTGAGTTTTTCTTTGTTTTTTTGAAATTCCTAAGTTCTTCAAATTCTTCAACTTTGCATTGTATTCACTCTTTCCGGTGTTGTTTTTTAGTTGAAATTATATTTGTGAGTTTATGTCCTCTACAGCATTCACTTATTGCTAATTCTTCAAGTTGATTTCTTCTGCTAAGTGAATGTGATCGGACCCTTCCCCCTCTATGCTAAAACTCAACCCAGTTTGTTCACGAATTCTTCATGTGTGTTCTATTTGAAACTCGTTCAAAATCTTCACTATGTCCTTGACAGCTGAAGAAATTGCGAACGGAAATTTTAACTTATCTTATCTAAATTTTCGGCTTTGCCGCTCAAACCGTTCCGCATCCCACGACAATACTTATCTATTCGCCCATGATCTTACACGATCTCCACCTATCGATACATGGGTGACACATGTCAAGCGAATGAGAAGGGCCAGGGGCATGTTCGTTCGATTTCCTCGGGCGTACAGTTTTTCACTCCCACTATAAATACCCCCGCCTCTTCCTCACTTCGTTTTTACCCCGCTCATTCTCACTCCCGCTGGAGCTTCTCAAACCCTAGCGCCGCTGCTACTTCATCATCGCCAATGAGGAAGAGCTTCACTGCCTCGACCTCGTCGTCGTCGTACTCACGCCGGTTGCGAATTTCTTCACTCCGCCGCTGCCGTAGCTGTCTTCCTCTGCCGAGTTAGGGCGTGGAAGATCTGAACTAACGAACTTCACATCTACACTTCCCAGTTCGTCGTGTTCTTCATCAAGGGTAAATTAAAAGTTACTTTTACTGCCCTCGTTGATTCAAATGTTTTTCTTGAAAATCTTCAAAGGTGTTTATTCTTCAAATCTTCACACACTAAACACCTCACATGTCATCTGCTCTTGATTCGTTTCTCTAAGCAATGATTTTCTTCAAGATTCCTCAATTGTGCGGATTTTCAATCTATACAACTCTGGAACCAAAGACAAAGAATGCTTAGTGAAATTCTTCAAGACTCATCTGGTCAAATTCCTCAAACCTATTCTTTTTGAAAAACCTTCTGAGAACACATATGACCTCTACAAATTCCTCGCAACTATACTCTGTTCACAGGTACACATGTCCGCTGCTGAATCACTAGGTTCTCATCAACTTAACTCATTTGCAGCGTTCCTCGATGAAAAGTTGCACACCTCTTCAGAAAATTCCATTGTTCA
Organism: Triticum aestivum; assembly: GCF_018294505.1. Classification (NCBI taxonomy): domain Eukaryota; kingdom Viridiplantae; phylum Streptophyta; class Magnoliopsida; order Poales; family Poaceae; genus Triticum; species Triticum aestivum. Next base: position 156,836,694 of record NC_057813.1, read on the forward strand.
AATTCCTCAGCTAAAGAAAATGGCTGATGGTAAGAAGCCACAGAAGGGTGGAAATAGGCCTGAGGTTAATACTGCTTTCAAAATCCCTGATAATATATACAAGGATTATTGCACTCCTGATGAGGCCAAATTTAGCAAAGAAGACAAAAATCAGCGCAAGGTGTGCATACAAAGGATAGAGAGGAGATGGGCATGGGAATGGAGGAAGTAAAGATATGTTACTCCCAAGTATATGAAGAAATTCACACTCAACCCTCCATGCCCAAGACCTCCATTGGCACCTGGCCAATTGGCAGATCCCACCAGCCTCAAGCGCGGTGAGGATTATCCCGATGAATGGGCAAAGCGCTAGGCCAAACTGACCAAACAAGCAAAGGAAGCAGTGAGGAAATTTAATGAAGACTCTGTTGTTGCTGCTACCGCTGCTGAGGCCTCTGTAAGCAAGCCAAAGAAGGCGATGCCTAAGAAGCCTGCACATAAGCCAAGTGCTTCTTCCTCAATGCCCTCATGGCCAAGTTCCTCAGTAATGACCTCAAGGCCAGATTCTTCAAAGCCCTCATGGCCAATGCCTCAAAGTACTCCTCTTCCTTCAAAGTCCTCAGCTCCTCCGACAAAGTCTTCAACTGCTCCTCTTCCTTCAAAGTCCTTAGCTCCTCCGACAAAGTCTTCAACTGCTCTGACTAAATCCTCTGCACATGTGCATCTCGCCATGTGTCAAAGGACTACAGGCATCTCAATTGCCTCAGGAGCTTCTGCGAGTTCCTCGGCTGCACCAAATTCCTTAGCTGGCCCCTCTCTACCGAAGAAAAAGGCCACTGCTGGACGAGGCCTTCAACCAAGACCTCACAAGAAGTAGGTCGCCTTTCAAGTGCCCTCTGATGATGATGAGGCCGATGATGAAGAACTTGCCGAAATCATCAGAGACAGGCAGGCCAGCGCCGCTAGAGCCAAAGGCAGCAATGGGCCAATGTTACTGGACCCAAAGTTGATCCTAGATTTCATTGATCTATGGCACAAGGACCCAAACACGCCTTTTCTGGAGATGAACCTCACTCCTGGTCAAAGTCATGTTTTGACGGCCTTCATTGAAGAAGAAGAAAAGTGGAAATATGAAGAAGGAAGAAGACTGAAGAAAGCGCAGTACAAGAAATAGCGCTACCTAAAGGACAATGTCCTCACTCTTACCCCTGATCAGCTTGTTGCCTTGCAAGCTGAGATCAAGCAACTGAGTGATGAATTCAACCACTACTATGCTGATTGCAAGGGCGCCAAGGTTCAGTTCGTCAACTTAACGAAGACTTTCACTTCAAGTGCTGCTGCATCGATGCATATTGAAGTCACTCCGACTGAAGCATCAGCTCAGCCCACTGAAGAACATGCCAGCTCCGCCGATGACAATCAGGCTGTTGAAGACAATGAAAGTACTAGGGCTGATGACTGCATTCCAGCTGCTGAAGAAATTGCCAGGGCATCCACTAGTGGTGCTCCTGAAGAAAGTGAAGAAGTGAGGGCAACTGCATCAGTTGCACCTAAAGAGACTGAACATAATCCCTCTGCTCCTCCTGCGCCTACACCAACTCTGATTCTTCCATTTGCATCAGATGCGAAGAAAACCAAGGCTGCAGAGCGTGCAACTGTGAAGAAAAGGAAGGCATCAACTTCATCAGATTCTTCAGTTCCAAAGAATATGAAGCCTTTGACAAGCTCAATTGACAACCCGATTGATGCCGTTCCTGTCTCATTCATGCCATCAAAGGACCTTGTTCCTTTTGGTGAAGATTATGAGATTCCAAGAGAATCTGATGAAGAGAATCCTTCCGCTGCTTCGTCAGAGCAGTTAGATGAAGAAATTGAAGTGGATACTATCCCTTCAACACCAGTTATCTCCTCGCCTATGCCTTAGTTTACTGCTGAAGAGGCTGGCGTTGAAGAAATGGAAGATGAGGATGTGGACATTGGGTGTACCACACCTGTGCTGAATGATGATTTTTGGGAAAGTCTTCCCCCAAACTCTCGGATGTTCACTCCACTTCAAGCAATTCCTCAGTCCCCTGCTGCTACTGAAGTACAAATGGGATCTGAAGAACCTCATGCAACCCCATCTGTCCATGAAGAAATTCCAGCCACAAGTGCTGAAGAAAATGTAAATGAAGAATTGAAGACCCAGGCTGCATCTGAAGAAGAGCCTAAAATTCCTCAGTCTGTGGATCCGGAGATTGTGATTCCTGAGGTGGTGATGCAATTGACTGACACTCCTCAGCCCAAGCCAAAGGATCCCTTCTCAAAGAAGCAAAAATTCAAGGCTGATGACTTCTTCGACGAGCATGTGTTCTTCACTGAATTCAATCCTTATGACAATGCTCGTCTCAGAAGGAAACGCTTCTGGACAGCCATCCAGGCCAATTTCTATTCTTCACTGCTTTTCAACATGGGCAAAGTCTTCGACCACGAGCATATTCCTCACATGGACATGGAATGAATGCCTTGCTTCTCTCAAGTCCTCAGTATGCTTCATGATGTAGGACTGCTCAACTTTTGCTCTGATATAGTTGATTGGAATGAAGAGATTATTCTTCAGTTCTACGCAACACTGCACATCACAGATGAAGTTGATGATATCAACACTTGGGTGTTGGACTGGATGACCAAAAACACTCACTTCAAGGCACCGGCCTCTGAATTACTTCATGCGCTGCCAATCAGTCCTCCACCTGAAGGTGCTCATTGTCTGTACCAAGAGCCTGAACTCACTGCTCATTACATGCAAGTGCTCATGCAGCCTCTGAAGCCTGGTCAAGCCCCAAGGACCAAATTCCTCGTGAAGGAATTGTTGTATGTGCCAAGAACCGTCTATCACATTCTGACGAAGACTATGAGTCCTATCAAAGGCCACGACTCATCTGATGAGGAAATTGTTGGCACCATGAAGAATATGCCATTCAACATCATGCATGGAGTCCCAGTGAATTATCATGATCTCTTCATGAGGACTCTGGCAAATGCTGCACTCTCACCATTTGAGCTGAAGCCTTATGCTCCTTGGATCACGAGATTCCTCAGAACAAGGTCTTCACTCAACTACAAGGCTGACTTTTAGAATCACGTCAGCTACTTGCCACCGATTGAAGTCCTCAAGGGGACATATTCCTCAGCTGATGAGAAGGGAAAGGCACCAGCTGTTATAGATGAGGGTATTCGTCCATTGGATTGTCCGTTCTGCAAAGCTACATCTTATTTCACCAATGATGACTCTGCCACTCATGATTCTGCTGCAAATGCATCGAAGCCAAATCCTCAAGCCATTGCTCCTCGTGTGATGACTAACCGAGAGCTACTTCTTAGTCTTCACCAGAAGGTGGATCGAAACCACAAATGGGTTAAGCGTCAGTTTGGCTCTATTCTTCACAACATGACTTCTACACACATAATGCAGTGAAGAAAAACCATTACTGCCTCCATGAAGTCTTCAATCGCACCTGGGCTATTCTATCACATCTCAATGGTGAAGAAGATCTCAAGCAAATGGGTTTCAAGGAAGATTTTGACTGGTCTGCTCCTCCACCAAAGAAATACAAGAAGGTCAAGGTTCTTCCCTTGGTAGCCAGTTCATTTTCTTCATCGCGCGACACAGACGAGTATGAAGACTTGGACAACACTGCAGCAGGCCCTACAACGACACAAGACCCCAACAACGCTGGCGCTCCTCCATCATCATGTTATTCTTCAGGGGCGTTAGTCCTCATTTTCAACCCTTTTGGTCATTCGATGTCAAAGGGGGAGAAATTTGAGTTAGTCTTCAAGCGGGTCTATCTTATATGGGCGTTTTTTTGCTAAGTTACAACTCTCGTTCTTTTTATGACTTTGCTGGATCGAGTTGTAATCTTAAACTCTATGGTGGCCTGATACTTTTGCTGAGTTCTTATGCATGCTTATTCCTCATTAATGTCTATGCACGCATGCTAAATTACATCAGTCACCATATTTCATCATGCATTTCAAATTCTTCATATTATATGTCAAATGCGTGTACGAATTACAAGATATAGGGGGAGATCTCCATGATTATACTCTTCAAGTGTGCATTGCTTCAAAAGCAAATTCCTCACTATGCACATCTTCAGGGGGAGTTCTTCTATATCTTGTAATCAAATTCCTCAATATCAGTATTTACACTTCACATGTTTATCCCTGTTGAAAACTTAACCTATATTGTCATCAATCACCAAAAAGGGGGAGATTGTAAGTGCATCTAGTGCCCCTTAGTGATTTTGGTGTATTGAAGACTTATAGGTTAAGGGACTGATGTGTTTGTTAGTGTACACAGGTCAATAAGTCTATGAGGAGTTTGATATTTACAGAGAAAGTCGACCCCTAAAAATGAAGTTCTTCAACTCAAGACTTTGGATTTCTCAAGACTTTCTAAAGACTCTGAAAGTGAAGAAATTGGTGTGACCTTGACGACTTGGCAATCATTCAAGGAACATGAAGCGTGAAGACTTTTGTTTTCATAGTTTCATTTTTTCTCTTTCTTGAGTCATAGGAAACACCGTACTGTTAAAGGGGGCCAAGGAAATACTAAGGAAAAATTTCCATGTGATGCTCAACTCAAAATCCTACACCTACCAATCCCTTCGACTGAAGCCATTGGAAATCTCATACAGTTCAGTCATATTTTTCAGTGACAGAGACGAAGTTCTTCTCGTCTCTGAGGAATTTGTTCTGACTGAGGAGTTAGGAATTCGCCATTGCGGATTGCCTACACAGTGAGGAACATGATATCCCTAAGGAATTTGATAGTCAAAATTCCGACCGTTGCTATGCTACGCACCAGTTGTCCCAAAATATCCTACCACCTAACGGTCATATCAGTCAAGGGAATTTTTGTCTTAATGTCGGGCTGCTCCCTAGGCTATAAATAGCCGCCCCCTACAACCACTAGCTGGTTGGCTGCTCCGAGAGAAACCAACACTTGTCATTTGAGAGCATCCCATCCTCCGTGGACTTTGAGCAAAAATCATCAAGTGAGGAAAATCCAAACCCAACACACCTACAACCCAAAGTGATTGAGCATCACTGAAGAGATTGATCTTGCATGGATTCGACGCTTGTTACCATTGAAGACTGTGCTTCTTCCAGGCTATTAGGCGTCAAGGTCTAGAGCATCCAAGAGGAATCGTGGATCGCCGAGTGACCTAGTCTGTGAAGGTTTGGAAGTCACTTGAAGACATAACACGAGTGATTGGGCGAGGTCTGTGTGACCTTAGCTCAAGGAGAATACGGTGAGGACTGTGTGTCCGGGACTGTGTGTCTGCGAGTTTGAATACTCAGCCGCTCCAACCAGACGTACAACTGAGACAGCGGTTGGAACTGGTTTACCAAATCATTTTCTTCACCAAGCTTACTGGTTCTATTTCCTCAACTCTTTCATTTCCTCATTTCTATTGTTGTGTGCTTGTTCATATCTGTTTGAAGACTTTAACTGAAGACGTTCTCAATTTCCTCAGTTCAATTTCTTTAGTCTGAACGTCTTCATCCTGTTTTATCATGTGCTTACGCTTTCTGTACTCTGTGCTTGTCTTCATTTCATCATGATGACCATGCTTGTGTTCTGCTATGTTTACTTTTGAGTACTTATTCCGCTGCAAGTAGTTCTTCAGTTAGGAATTTCCTCACCAACAAATTCCTCAGTGAACAATTCATAAAAATCGCCTATTCACCCCCCTCTAGTCTATATAACGCACTTTCAACAGTAGGAAGAGGAAATTCAAAACCTCCAATAATAATAGTTAGAATTTTTCCAATAGAATTGATACTGTGAACTTGAGGTTGTTTCCTCGGAAAGTGTACCGTATGATCATTACCATTAACATGAAAAGTGACATTGCCTTTGTTGCAATCAATAACAACCCCTGTAGTATTCAAAAAGGTTCTACCAATGATAATCGACATACTATCATCCTCGGGAATATCAAGGATAACAAAGTCCGTTAAAATAGTAACATTTGCAACCACAACAGGCACATCCTCACAAATACCGACACGTATAGCAGTTGATTTATTGGCCATTTGCAAAGATATTTCAGTAGGTGTCAACTTGTTCAATTCAAGTCTACGATATAAAGAGGGAGGCATAACACTAACACCGGTCCCAAGATCACATAAAGCCGTTTTAACATAGTTTCTTTTAATGGAACAAGCTATAGTTGGTACTCCTAGATCTCCAAGTTTCTTTGGTATTCCACCCTTGAAAAGTGTAATTAGCAAGCATTGTGGAAATTTCAGCTTCCGATATCTTTCTCTTATTTGTAATAATATCTTTCATGTACTTAGCCTAAGGATTTACTTTGAGCATATCAGTAAGACGTATACGCAAAAAGATAGGTCTAATCATTTCAGCAAAGCGCTCAAAATCCTCATCATCCTTTTCCTTGGATGGATTAGGAGGAAAAGGCATGGGTTTCTAAACCCATGGTTCTCTTTCTTTACCGTGCTTCCTAGAAACGAAGTCTCTCTTATCATAACGTTGATTCTTTGATTGTGGGTTATCAAGATCAACAGCCGGTTCAACATCTATATCATTATTATTGCTAGGTTGAGCATCAACATGAACATCATCATTAACATTATCACTAGGTTCATGTTCATCACCAGACTGTGTTTCAGCATCAGAAATAGAAGTATCATTGGGATTCTCAGGTGTGTCTACAACAGGTTCACTAGAAGCATGCAAAGTCCTATCATTTTTCTTCTTCTTTTTCTTAGAAGGACTAGGTGCATCTACATTGTTTCTATGATAATCTTGCTCAATTCTCTTAGGGTGGCCCTCAGGATACAAAGGTTCCTGAGTCATCTTACCACCTCTAGTTGCTACTCTAACAAAAAATTCATGTTTATTATTATTTAATTCATTGAGCAAATCATTTTGAGCTTTGAGCACTTGTTCTACTTGAGTAGTAACCATAAAAGCATGTTTACTAATGAGTTTAAGTTCATTCTTAACTCTAGACATATAATCACTCAAGTGTCCAATCATATAAGCATTACTTTTCAATTGTCTACCAACATAAGCATTGAAGTTTTCTTGTCTAGCCATAAAGTCATCAAACTCATCCGAGCATTGGCTAGCAAACTTAGTAGATGGGACTTCAACTTTATCATATCTATAGAGAATTTACCTTTACTACCTATGTAGGGTTATCAAGACCATGTGTTTCTTCAATAGATGGTGTATTAAGGCCATGTATTTTCTTCAACAGGAGGTAAATTCTTAACATCTTCAGCTTTAATACCTTTTTCTTTCATAGATTTCTTTGCCTCTTGCATATCGTCAGGACTGAGAAATAGAAGACCCCTTTTCTTCGGAGTTGGCTTAGGAGTTGGTTCAGGAAGTGTCCAATTGTTTTCATTGGTCAATATATTATTCAATAGCAATTCATCTTGATCGACTGTTCTTTCCCTGAAAACACAACTAGCACAACTATCCAGGTGGTCTCTGGAAGCATCGGTTAGTCCATTATAAAAGATATGAAGTATTTCATTTTTCTTTGAGAGGATGATCAGGCAAAGCATTAAGTAATCAGAGAAGCCTCCCCCAAGCTTTTGGGATACTCTCTTCTTCAATTTGCACAAAATTATATATTTCCCTTAAAGCAGCTTGTTTCTTATGAGCAGGGAAATATTTAACAGAGAAGTAATAAATCATATCCTGGGGACTACGCACACAACTAGGATCAAGAGAATTAACCCATATTTTAGCATCACCCTTTAGTGAGAACGGAAATATCTTAAGGATATAGTAGTAGTGAGTTTTCTCATCATTAGTGAACAGGGTGGCTATATCATTTAACTTAGTAAGATGTGCCACAACAATTTTAGATTCATAGACATAAAAAGGATCAGATTCAACCAAAGTAATTATCTCAGGATCGACAGAGAAATCATAATCCTTATCAGTAACACATATAGGTGAAGTAGCAAAAGCAGGGTCATATTTCATTCTAGCATTCAGAGACTTTTCTTTCAACTTAGCTAGTAATTTCTTAAGATCAGATCTATCATTGCAAGCAAGAAAATCTCTAGCAGTTTCTTCATCCATAACATAGCCCTCAGGCACAACAGGCAATTCATATTTAGGGGGAGAACCTTCATCATCACTTTCATCAATAATTGCATTCTCTCTAGCCCTAGCAAGTTGTTCATCAAGAAATTCACCCAATGGCACTGTAGTATCAAGCATAGAAGTAGTTTCATCATAAGTATCATGCATAGCAGAAGTAGCATCATCAATAACATGCGACATATCAGAATTCATAGCAGAAGCAGCTTTAGGTGTCGCAAGCTTACTCATAATAGAAGGAGAATCAAGTGCAGTGCTAGATGGCAGTTCCTTACCTCCCCTCGTTGTTGAGGGATAAATCTTAGTTCTTTCGTCTTTCAAGTTTCTCATAAGTATCAGCAAGTATAAATCCCAAGTCCAGTCGAAAAAAAGTATAAATCCCAAGTGACTCAAAGAATAGAGCTATGCTCTCCGACAACGGCACCAGAAAATAGTCTTGATAACCCACAAGTATAGGGGATCACAACAGTTTTCGAGGGTAGAGTATTCAACCCAAATTTATTGATTCAACACAAGGGGAGCCAAAGAATATTCTCAAGTATTAGCACTTGAGTTGTCAATTCAACCACACCTCGATAACTTAGTATCTGCAGCAAAGTATTTAGTAGCAAAGTAGTATGGAAGTAATGGTAACAATAGCAAAAGTAATAGTAGCAGTTTTGTAGTAATTGTAACAGTGGCAACGGCAAAGTAACTAAGCAAAGAGCAATATGTGAAAAGCTCGTAGGCATTGGATCAGTGATGGATAAATATGTAGGATGTGATTCCTCATGTAATAGTTATGACATAGGGTGACACATAACTAGCTCCAGTTCATCAATGTAATGTAGGCATGTATTCCGAATATAGTCATATGTGCTTATGGAAAAGAACTTGCATGACATCTTTTGTCCTACCCTCCCGTGGCAGCGGGGTCCTATTGGAAACTAAGGGATATTAAGGCCTCCTTTGAATAGAGTACCGGACCAAAGCATTAACACTTAGTGAATACATGAACTCCTCAAACTATGGTCATCACCGGTAAGTATCCCGATTAGTGTCACTTCGGGGTTAACGGATCATAACACATAGTAGGTGACTATAGACTTGCAAAATAGGATCAAGAACTCACATATATTCATGAAAACATAATAGGTTCAGATCTGAAATCATGGCACTCAGGCCCTAGTGACAAGCATTAAGCATAGCAAAGTCATAACAACATCAATCTCAAAACATAGTGGATACTAGGGATCAAACCCTAACAAAACTAACTCGATTATATGGTAAATCTCATCCAACCCATCACCCTCCAGCAAGCCTATGATGGAATTACTCACGCACGACGGTGAGCATCATGAAATTGGTGATGGAGGAAGGTTGATCATGATGACGGCGATGGATTCCCCTCTCCGGAGCCCTGAACAGACTCCAGATCAGCCCTCCTGAGAGAGTTTAGGGCTTGGCGGCGGCTCTGTATCGTAAAACATGATGAATCCGTCTCTCTGATATTTTTCTCCCCAAACATGAATATATGGAGTTGGAGTTGTGGTCGGTGGAGCTTCAGGGGGCCCATGAGGTAGGGGGCGCGCCCTAGGGGGGGCGCCCCCCACCCTCATGGATAGGGTGTGCCCCCCTAGTGTTGAATCTTTCGCCAATATTTTTTATTAATTCCAAAAAGTTGCTCTGTGGATTTTCAGGTCATTCCGAGAACTTTTCTTTCTGCACAAAAATAACACCATGGCAGTTCTGCTAAGAACAGCGCCAGTCCGGATTATTTCCAATCAAATCATGCAAGTTAGATTCCAAAACAAGGGCAAAAGTGTTTGGAAAAGTAGATACGACGGAGATGTATCACCATCTAATCTTTTTGACTGAAATCACCCAATGCAATGGTTTGCCTGCGAGTTCAGGCTCCAAGTTACTCCTTTATAAAATCGGCAAACAGTAGCACAATACCAAATTACCAATACATGAGAAGCACAATAATCAGGATAAAGACCCGTACCAACCAGTGTGAGGTAGCATATCAATTACTTTTTCCTTTGACTGGAAGCCGAGATAAGCGAAGCGACTAATAGCAAAGGAAAAAGCAGGCCCAGATTAGCGATTGACAGGGAAGGATGGAAGCCGTCGAGGCAATGAAGCACCCAAAGGTTTTGTGCAGTTCCACCAAAATCGAGCATCCCTGTTGGCACATATCTTGAGAGAGTGAGATTACTATAATAGTGGGACTAGTTGATGAAACATACGCTAACAAATAGAAGCACCCTCATTATCTTAATGGGTAAAGTTAGCAAAATAGTAGCCTTGTTTAAAGAGAGGTATTAGTTTATTTAATCAGTGCCAATTAGCTCAACACTCAAAGCATTGCCATCTATCATAGGTTGCATAACTTTAAAGTGCAAAGATAAAGGAGTTTCTCATGACAGTAGCACGATACAAATAGAGATGACAACAAACTAATATGGATGAAGGCCTTAGGCCCGTACCAACCTGAGGAAAAAAGCTTATTCATGTAGTCCCATAAGAGATGATAAATCACTCACTGGAATCACTCAATAGTATATATTTTTGTGCACTTCAAATGTATGGTTGAAATCACTCTTGTTTACCAGTGTTGAGATTATATCGAAAGATTATCAAGAACTTCCAGCGGAGTTAAAGCATTGGCTAGGATATAGTTCATTGTATTGTCTTGTGTAGTTCCACTAAAATGTATGATTGGCACAACATGATCCCTGTTTGCACAAGTAGGAACAAGGTGGACCTTCATTAGCTTAGTGACAAAGGATAGAAAGACATTAGCATATTACTCTAACAGTAGCATCAAATTCATAATGGACAGTATGCAAAACATTGCCTCATTGAACCAATGGAAATAAATTGACATGCAAAACAATAGCACTATTATGTCATGACACTAATAATATTCCCTCCCTGCTCCACCACATGATTCACCTCCATAGAAAAACATACACACGTACATGATTCAACATAGGGTGCTACTAAAGATTTGTTTAACTCCGACAGGAAAATTAGGCAGCAATAAATTAGTGGTACTTAAGTACTCCTAATTAGTTAAGTGAGACAGCAGAAGTGGAAGGGCTCCCTGGAGGACCATCTCACATGTAAGGTAGTCGTTGCCGGAGCCCTTGAATGGCCTAGACTGAGGCCTCTAGCTTCAGCAAGATCGCCTTGGCACTGTTTCTTCTTCTTCTTCTTCTTCTTCTTCTTCCTCTTAATGCTCTATTTCTCTTTCTCCTCACCAGTTGGTGAAACCAAGTACATGATTGGCCTTCTATTTCAGAATTGGTTTTTTCAGTGAGCGAGTACAAGTGTACTAGTAAAAAATAGCATTATTTTCTCATGGCAGTCGCAAAATAGAGATGAACACATGCATTAAATATCATTCTTACCTAAAGGAAGGTTATGGCACCAATATGGATGATGAGGATTGGAACATAGATCTCCCTTTGTGCAGTTCCACCGAAATGAACCAACTGTTCCATTCTGACATTCCAGTTAAACAGCACAAAAGTCACTTCTTTTCAGAAGAGTTTTGTGCAGTGCACCAAAAGGTCACAACAGTAACTAGGTGAAATGGATATCCCTGTTTGCACAAAAAGCTACAGAGGAAACAGTCAGAGTCTCAAACAATTACAAGCAAAAACATTTGGCTAAACTTGTCATGGCTTATAACAATGGCATGGCTTCATTTTTACCAGGGGCATTAGATTAAGAACAACTAAATATTTGGTATAAGGGCATGGGCAGTGGGTGCACTAGTTTTCCAGCACCATGTACCTAAACAGGGGCATAAAGTGGTGATTCATAGTTTGTTTCCCGGAGAAACAAACATCCAAGAAACATATCTGGGTTGGTCTCTTTTTTTCACTCTAGCCACCTACTCCTATGTGTGGATAGCAAATCTAGTCTTGGTCATACCACTGTGTACAGCGTTACCCCTATATTTCCCTTTTCGACCAAGAGACCGGTTGGATGACCAGTCTATACTACTTTCACCCCCTTTCCTTCCTGTTTGTACCAAGTCCAATGTACATACTAAATTCCCCCACCCCCACTTTATTTCTCGTTTGAACCAAGTACTCCCTCCGTAAGGAATTACTTGTCATCAAAATGGATGTGTCTAGAACTAAAATACATCTAGATACATTCATTTCAATGACAAGTATTTCCGCACGGAGGGAGTACAAGATTCGACTCCATGAAGTAGCTTTACCTCTAACAATAAAATAAAAAAATTAGGTGACGTTGGACCATCCAATCAAGAGGGGCGGAGAGGTAGCAATGATGCACATGCAGCCACGTAGTGACCTGGGGAAGTAGAGCTAAGGAGGTTTCAAAGGAAGATATACCTGAAGGTCGTCGAGATGTGGATAGGTGGGCGGCGGGAGGCCGGATCTGCCCACACTAGGGCAACGATGAAGGGATTGGAAGACCTCCCGCGCTGGCGCTCGGCCAGAGATAACGGTGCAGTCGGCATTGGGTCTCCTCCCTTGCTATCGACAACGGCCTAAACGCTGCCCCTCCCCCCCCCCCTCACCGACGGAGGGGGATATGTCCGGATCTGTAACCAGCAGTGAGGATAGAAAGATAGTGTTTTTTGAAGGGAGAAAGATAGTGTTACCACCCCGATCTTGTTTAGATCTGGAGAGGATGGGAGTGTGTGAATAGAGCAATCCTAGCAAGCAAGCGTGGAGGCTCTGGCCTATATATACGTAGTGGTGTAGTTTTCCTTTTTCACTCCATCAAAAAAATCATTTAAAACTGTGTACTACGTGCCAGGTCGCTGTTTTTTAATTGTTGATTGTTTTTTGAGATAGCTACCCGCTTGTTCCAAGTGGTGTTACGGTGTGCCAGGTGTCACTTTGTATCATTCAAGTCTGGTACAAGTCCCTCCATTAAATGAACAACCACCCCCTCGTAAAAACTGTGAACAAGCCCACGGCTAAAATTATTGGAAACGTGGGTTCTGCCAACATGCATTATTATTTATATTTTCTACTCCCTCCATTCCTAAATATAAGTCTTTTTTATTAGCCACACCTAAGACAAGAATTGTTTTATTAGCAGTGAACCCCACATGTCATAGACACAAAAAGTGTGGCAAGATTCCCTTAGGCAAGCCAAAGTGTGTCTAAAAATTTGAGCAAATCAAGTTAGCCAAGTGTGGCAAGTGCGGGAAAAATAACGTGGCAACATAAGATAAACATAGTCACAATCCAAACAGACTCGTAATTTTTTGTGACATGCATGAAAATTTGGTTAGTTAAGTTTATAGTCAAAATTTGGCATGGTGCATCAAATCAACACATGCAAGTATCAAAAGCAAAGTCACGGCATGCATGCATGCGCTGTACTCCCTCCGTTTCCAAATATAAGTCTTTTTAGAGATTGCAACAAGTGACTACATACGAAGCAAAATATGTCTACATACATCCATATGTTGTTGTCTATTTGAAATGTGTAAAAAGACTTATATCGGGTGTTGTGCTTTGATGTGTCGCGTCAACTCATACAAGACCGAGAAGTTTGATTACTACAACGCCCTCTCCCTCTCGGACTGACCTCCGGTGCCTTAACTGCACCTTCCTTTAGCTGCATGATAGGTGCGCCAACCACCTGTTGGGACCACCTGTCATAGACGCAAAGGCAAGAGCAGTAAGTCAATGAAGTTGCATCCCTCCCTCGTGCATGAGCGTGGTGGCTGGCAGAACTAGTAGAAGCTTTCACTACATGCTGTCCCCCCCC